>NC_092635.1:38344136-38606059 GCF_039555335.1 Amphiura filiformis
AATATTTTATGTTATTTTAATAAAGATTGGTCATGTAAAAGATTAGAAAATGTGTTTTCCAAAAATTAGAATGCATAACCTGAAATTAGTTTTTGTAGGTCTTTGGGGCTTCTTTATCACAGCATATGGAAAACACCCTAACATGCATATTTTAGCCCATCCAAAATTTAACCAAATATTAAAATTTGACTTCAATGCCAGTTAGGACTAAAGATTAGGATTTAGCTATGTTTCATTTGACAAAATAGGATAATATTTTTTAATCCCAAAAAATTAGTGCTATATTTTTCATTTTCTGGGATAGGGAGTAGTTTCATCTGTCTTACTCCACTGCTCACAGGTGTGGGGGGGGCAAGGCATTGTCAGTTATATCCTATATCATATATGAATCTTGTTTTAAAGAAGATTTTAATTGTTTTACTTGTTTTTCACCTTGCGACGTATGTTTCCAAAAATGTGTGTCACTTATGAATGTTGCTTACAAGTGGCATGCCATATTTACTTTGTATCTGTTACACAAAACAGAAGCATTATGATTTTAAAGCTTCTAATATTCAAGGGATTATCCAAGGAGCATATAGCTATTACTCTGCATTTGTATTTCTTGAGGTGTATTCTTTAAGGGCTCTGGTAGCAATGTTTGCGCAGTATTTTTTGTGGGACATGACAGCACATCAGACATATCGAATTGTTTTCTGAATACGAGGAATGTCCTTTTGATATCAAATAATTTGATTTTTTTTTTTGAAAATGGCAATATAATACAAATTTATGGTAAATTATTAAAAATTTATATTTTTTTTATTTTTCATATTTAACAGTCCTCAAAGTAAAATTTATAAATCTAGTGATATGTACTTAACATGTATGTAGGTGTTTGGGGGAAAAAATCTAGATCTTCAAAATTTTCAAATGATCGCAGGCTTTTCCTCTCAGCTACATACACTTTAAGTAAATATCATTAGATTTATAAATTTTACTTTGAGGATTGTTAAATGTCAAAAATATCAATTTTTAATTTTATTTGCCATAAAATTTGTATTATCGCGAATTTCAAAAAAAAAATCAAAATTATTTGATATCAGAACGCCATTCTTCGTATTCAGAACGTAATTCGATATGTCTGATGTACTCTCATGTCCCACAAAAAATACTGTGCAAACGTTGTTACCAGAGCCCTTAAAGCCATATTATAACATTTGCTGAGGAGAACGCCCTCACAAAATTGTTAAATTCTGGTTTTTACACGATTGTAATGTACTTTAGTCAATAAAGATACTCTGCAAAAATCAAGACTATAGGTGCTGTATCCGTATTACAACCGCGGGAGTAACATGCATGGGCGCTAGTATAGTAAATTACAATTTTCTATGCTTTACCTAACTTGTTCGGCTCAAAATTAAAAGGGAACATATCTGACAGTAAAAGCTAACATTTTATGGAAAATAAATTCTAATCTATTTTTACAGAAATGTTATAATATGGATTAAATAAATTTCGTTTGCACAAAACCAGAAATTTACTCACGATTGACGGTTTCGTCTATCATGGGCGATAGACATCTTCAGAATGATGATGGTAGATCCTCACCACTTCCGGTTTGCCGGATCCTGACCGTAGATGGTGTATCAGCCAGGAGAGGATCATAAACGTGACTTAAGAAGTGGGCGCCCTCGTCTCTATTCATGACGCTGGCTCCCCTTTTCCTGATCCAGATGGATTCCTTTATGTGTCTTGAGTTGGGGTCACACTCTTTGCAAAGGATTTTCGCATTGTCCCAGTTAATGATGTGGTTTTGTTGCACGGCATGATCTGCTATGGCGGATTTTGACTGTTCACTACTTGACTGTTTACGAGTTTGACAAGTAAAGTTTTGCTTTGTCTTGGACACCCTAGTTGTTTCTTTCTGGTGTTCATTGAGCCGAGTTTCGAACTTGCGACCGGTTTCACCTATATATGAATACCATCATCATTCTGAAGATGTCTATCGCCCATGATAGACGAAACCGTCAATCGTGAGTAAATTTCTGGTTTTGTGCAAACGAAATTTATTTAATCTGTATATCTACAAACCTGATGAATCTATTCAGTGTTATAATATGGCTTTAAGCAGAATTCAAATTGCAGTTATGAAAGTATCAAATCAGGACATGACTCATATGGCCCAATAATTTTGAAACCAAAGAAGTGATATCTTGTTGAGTGAAATTGATAGCGGTGTGAATGACTCTGTCACAGTCTCCTAGGACCATTGATTATTGATATTGAGAAGTTAAGTCCCCCATCTCAAGATCAAAAACAGTCTGTGAAATGAAATTGAATAGCCAGACAGGTTGCTTTAAGAAACACCAGTGGCATATGGGTTAAATAAAATAACATGGATATTTTTATACTAAACTGGCCTCAAAATGAAACTTATAATTTTTCACAAGGTCATATCTTAAAATCCTCTCCATAAAAATGAACAAAAATTGCACACAGGATTACTTCAATACTCTACTCTAAACACATGTCAGTCTTTCAATCATGTGTACCTCACCAATATTTTGTTCACTAATTTCATTAATTTACTTTCAATAATTAGTTTTTGATATGTGCATTTTGTTTTTTCTTTGTTTTTTCCTTAAATGTTAACATAGGATATGTCATTGATGGACATGACAGCTGGTTGGTTGGACTCGCATTTTGTTGTCTACCAACCTGCTGCCATGTCAAATAAATGCCATATACCTGTATCAAGGGGCTACAGAGCTACAGGCCTTAGGGCCTTTACTGTAATTCCTTCACTCACCGTTGTATTATGCATTTCCATAGTTTATTATATATGTATTATTCCTGATATCTTTTATAATGTATTATTCTTATGTATTATTCTTGTATCATGTAATGAGTGAAAAGATAATAATAAATCTAAATCTAATCTAAAAATCTAATCTAACCAAGCAGTTGTCCAACTGACACAACAGCAAAATGCACTGACATGGAACACCTTCCTGGACCAAAATTCACATCAAAACAAATTTCTTTTGTTGGGTTCCAATTATTCGCCTGTGAATGTGGTCCCGGAAGCTGTTCCGTGTTAGTGCATTTTATTGTTGTGTCAGTCGGACAACTGCTTGGTTACTGACATGTGTTTAGAGTAGAGTATTGAAGGTATCCTGTGTGTAATTTTTGTTCATGTATAGGCGAATAATTGGAACTCAACAAAAGAAATGTGTTGGGATGTGAATTTTGGTCCAGGAAGGTGTTCCATGTCAGTGCATTTTGCTGTTGTGTCAGTTGGACAACTGCTTGGTTACTGACACATGTTTAGAGTAGAGTATTGAAGTAATCCTGTGTGCAATTTTTGTTCATTTTTATGGAGAGGATTTTAAGATATGACCTTGTGAACAACTTTTTGAGGCCAGTTTAGATTGAATATTTAACATATGAGGATACTTTCACATACCAGAAAACTATAAATTTTGTGTTCATCAAGAATTTGCATATCTTTCAAGATATTTTGATTCATTGGAATAGAAATATTCTTTATTTATGAAAATTTTGATTTGTCATGCCACTGTATATAAAGTTCAGTATCTATATAAATAAAAGGAAGTCGCTCAATCTTGTCCAGAAGCAGGCTCCGAGATGCTTTCACTTTCAGCTCTGATTTATTCGTACATTGATCGGGTACATATTGCCATTAAACCATCTGAAGTTCATTTTTGCAAAACTATTCAATCACTATGGAAATAACAAAGAAATGGTCGGTTGCTAGGCCGTTGAGGTCAATAACCTTACGGGTCAGGTCATGACAAAAAATGCGTCAAATGCAAGCGTTGTCCATCACGCGCGCTTAGTGGTGAGTCACGCACCTAGACACGCATCGCGCCTACCACATCGCTTTACATCACTCCGCTGTAGGCCTCACGCGTGACTACTAGGCGGAGACAGTGGCGGATCCAGGAATTTGGGAAGGGGTAGAATTAAGCACCATTGTGTTGTGCGCCACATGGGGTTGTCTGAGGGAGGTGTGTCCCCTCAGAATTGGTTTTTAAACTTGGTCAAAGTAAAGGACTAATTTGAACCATTTCGTGGACATTTTAACATTAAAGGGGGGCAAGGGCTGGGTGTGCCCCTGCCTGCATCCGCCACAGACATGATGGGAGATCGTTGGTCATGATCAAAATGCGATATAGTGTAGGCCTATATCTTCCATAAACGTAAAAATGAAAAGCAAATCAAAAGGGTTACAAAATTGTAAACAAAAATAGGAACCTCAAAAGGGGGGCGGGGCACAGGCCCGGTGTGCCCATGCTTGGATTTTCCAAATATTATTGTGTTGCAAATGCCATATTTTGTCATAAACACCAAACAACCGTATTTTCAAAATATTTTAGTAAACAGGCGTATATGCATACAGGGGTCCGATGCCCCCCCCCCCCATCAAGTGTAACCAACATGTTAAAATGTATAGCGCTCTATTTTTGTCTCGAACTGTTTCAAAAGAAACAGAGTAAAACCGTTATCACAGATCTGGATATTCAGAACTTAAATAATTCTCAGTGACAGAAGCTAACATGATGAATAATGATCCACAACAAGATATTAGGGCCTAACATGTCTATAATCTCCTCCGTTTACCATCTTTACTAATCACTCCCGTTTAGTTACCGCTCCCATTTACTAACCGCTCCCGTTTACGCAACTAGCGGGGACCCGCGCAAAGCGCGGGTCTCCCGCTAGTTACAGTAAAAGAAAGTATGTTTACAATGATTAAAGAGTTTAACTTCAACACTACACTATTTTTCGCTCACCTGGAACGTTTTCACTAGTTTGACTAGCGTCTTCAGCAGATGGTGATGCTGTGATGGTATCTTGTCTACGATCAGGATAACCTTCACTGATGACGCCATATGATTGACAGAATGACGCCATAGGATGTTACGATGTAGCGGCGCCCCCCTGGGCATCAGTAGGTTGTCCCAAATTGGGTCTATTTCGAGTCCTTTGTCACGATTCAGTCTCGGTTTCTGAGTTCTTATGTGTATAGCTTCCAGAACTCTGCGGGAATATTCTTTTTGTTCCTGTTCAAGCACTTTCACATTTTCCCAGTCAATCTGGTGTCCTTTTGATCTGACTACGTGCTCCCTGACCGCTGATTTGGAACTGCCAGCAGTGGATTTGTGTTCACTAATCCTTTTCTCTAACTTCCTGGCAGATTCACCGATGTAACTAGCGTCACAATCAGCGCAGGTGATCTCATACACAATTCCAGATTGCTTAATGGGTTCTGTCTTGTCTTTAGGGGCTACTAAAGCACTCCTGAGTGTATTCTGTGGTTTGAAATTGGTAGAAACTCCCGAGTCCTAAACGCTCTCATGTAACTTCTCAGAAAGGCCTTCTATGTAAGGCAGAGTGACAAAACCTTTGTTGGCCGTCTTCGAGTCCGGGTTCTGAGAAGCGCGGTCTTTCTCCTTGGGCTGGCCGCGAAAGAAAGTCCAGTCTTTATATCCACAGTTCCTTAGGGCGTTTTTAACATGAGCGATTTCCTCCTCCTTATCTGTTTGATCTGTCACAACAGTTTCCGCGCGATGAAGCAGCGTTCTCACGACACTGAGCTTATGTTCAAGTGGGTGGTGAGAGGAGAAGTTCAAGTATTGCTCTGTATGTGTGGGTTTCTGTACACTTTCACTTTGAGAGTTCCGTCTTGTTGGCGACAAACTAAGGTGTCGAGGAATGGAAGTTTACCGTCTTCTTCTTCCTCCCGCGTAAACTTTATATTTGGATCAATGTTATTAATGTGATCAGTGAATTCTTCGATGTGCGTAGACTTTATCACCACGAAGGTATCATCCACATATCTTTTCCAAATACGCGGCGGGTGGGGGGCAGATGTTAATGCCTGACTTTCGAAGTATTCCATGTAAGCATCCGCATATAGGGGACTACAGGAACTTCCCATCGCACATCCATAGCGTTGAAGGTAGAATGTCTCTCGGAATACGCAGTAAGGAGTGCCCAGACAAAATCTCAAACAATCAAGCACTTGTTCCGGCTCAAGATTTTCTGCTTCACCTTTCTTCCAGCTGGAATCACTTTTCAAAAGCTCACCGACAACTTCCAGAGTCTTATCTACAGGGATGGAAGTGAACAGAGCAGAAACATCAAATGACACCAAGGATTCATCCGGATCCAATTGTAAATCGCGAATGTCCTCCACGAAGGATTGTGTGTTAGAGATGTGATTTCGGTGTTGCCAATGAGAGGAGATATAATCCCTGACACAAACCGCGCAAGTTCGTAGGTGACCGATCCAATGCTAGATATAATCGGTCTCAGCGGGGCACCAGCCTTATGGATTTTTATCAATCCATAAAATTTTGGTACATCACAGACAGTCGGATATAATTTCCAATAAGTTCTTGAATATCCACTCGTATATGTTTACAATGTTTTGCAATATTTTGTATGTATTTGCACAACTATGTAGTCTAATCCATTGGGCTAATCCATTTATAAGTCCACACTCCCCCTGTGGAAGATATTGGAAATATCTTCCACAGGGGGAGTCTTAATTTCAATGGAACTAGCACATGAACCAACTCTATTTGAAACTCATCCTCCCTCTGTGGAAGATTCAGGAGAGGGTGAATGGAATTCAGATAGGGCTGCCTAATGTGTTCCTTACATGTGAAATTCATATTCCCCCTGTGGAAGATATTTAAAAAATCTTCCGCAGGGGTAGTGTGGATTTTAAATGGAATAGCCCATTGTCCTTGCAGGTCATTCATTCCCTTTTAGAGACTGGATACTTTCCTTTGGTAGGTTATAGATTAAAATTTCTGCTAATGTAAACTCTCATTGTAATCAAACTCTTAAAACAATGGCAATTGTACCATTGCTTCATTACAGGTCAAAAAGGTTCATCAGTGAACAGATTAGAGGAAGCAAAGACAAGAAGCCAATTCTATGCCTCGTTACATGAAGTGGATGCTAAGGTCAGACGGAAAGTGCAGTTGGTATGGAAGAAATTCAACGACAGCATCACTTACCAGGTATGTACCAGATACATTCAAACCATATACAATTCTAAATTTAATCTGATGTTATCAATTGAATTGAAAATCAGAGTTTTTCCTAAGAATTAGACCAGGAAGCTGCCAATACCAGGGATTGGGACCTCACACCATGCACCCAAGACAAGACCCTTAACCACTGTACCACTCTCTGTCTCTCTGATAGGGTGAGGGTGCAGTGTGTAACTGAATCTGTTATGATACTGTCAACATCTATATGATTTATATGCAAAATTCATTATTTTTGCCAGACAGCTTATCTTCATCAAACATTTATGAGATTACAGAATGTGGCATGGAAAAACATTGCCTCCATTTGATATGCACAGGTTAACAACCAAACCTATAATACATGTAGATAAAATCCTCCTGCCTGGCCCACCATGGTACCGGACACCTAAACTTGACCGATTATGCACTTGACAGCAACATGTCAAGCGACAGACTCAAACATTGAGTAATTCTTTAGCACAAGTTTAGTTTGTTCGTGTTGGAGATGTCTGTATGTTTTCAATCATCAAGATATATCACATGGAAATGAACTTTAGTTTACTTGAATAACTTGTTGTTGACTTATCGTCCAACACTTATATATATCTACATGTATACTAATAAAATGGCAGACTCATCTGTGTAAATGTTTGTCTGGTTTTTTGTCGGGCTATGCATGTCATTATGCTTTGACATGGGGATCTGTAATTTCAGACAGTGTAGCATGTTTTTGCATGTTATGGTAAAAAATATTTAAAGAGTATTATTTTTTTTGAAAAAAATCATAAAAAAGCAACTGTGTCAAATAACAGTTACTAAGCTATTGCGTGGCTACGCATCATATTTTGCATTTATTTGTTGATGGCGCCTGCACTGCTTTGCGCGGTTATTTACGCAAATGAATCTTCAAATGAATGAGTATGGGTGTCGCGGTTGAAGTATTGGTGCTAAAAAAATGAAAAATGAACATGATTGGTCGCAAGTGTCCATCTCTCAAATTTACTACTAACCACTCTTGTTTACTTAGCTACCAGGGACTGGGCAAGACCAGCTAGTTTCATAAACATGCATTATAATAGATCTCTAATTTGATTTTCAAAATTTATACACATTCTTATTTTATAAAGTTGTCAAATTTGAATGTGGTGTGTCGCAGCAGTCATTGCTCTGCGATATGTATATGGCGATACCACAACAATTCATGATGCAGCGTGCAATTTGATATATTTTGTAGCTAAGTTTTTTGACACACATTGGTCTGTCAAACTTAAGAATAAAATAAATTGTCAGTGTGTACCTCATCTGAATTACCAGCCTGAATCATATTTTACTAGTTGTTAGGAAAAACAAGTGTACCGAACTTTGTTTTCTTGTGCTGGGTTACATCATTTGAGAACAGAAGGTGTTTATGAGACACACTTGTCTCATCAGGCAGTGAATTGATACAGAGCCCTCAGTTGTTTGAAATTTTCATGTCATTAATCCTGCTCCAATGAAATATCGAATCGTGAGACCGTACTTCTCTTCACATCACAGCTCATTTCAAGTTGTCAGTTGATATTCCAGACAAATGAACATTATATGCAATGTATGTGATCAAGAAAAATAAGTCAAATTTTAGTAAAATCAGTTTCGAGACATAGCCCAAAGAAGTAATTTAGTTTTTGTATTTTATTGTTTACTGCATCATAAGTTAACCATAGATATGAGTTATGGTTGGGTGGGGATTGTAGTGTATTGTAGCATGTAAATTTGGGAATAAATTTCAATGAAATATATTTTGCCATATTAAAATTGAGACACAACGTCACATAATAAGAGAACATGCAGCAGAAACTATGGATTTTATGATGTTGCAAATATGCAGTAATGATTTGATTTAATGCTCAAACTGACTCAAGAGAGCACATTAATATGGTGTGATAGGAGCTTGGCGAAAGATTAATGACTTATTTTGACCATTAATAAAGCTGATAATTAAGGTGCATGCAATAAACAAGTGATATTTTCCTGGAATATTATTCAACATCATTTAATTAGCGACTGGGTGAGATTCCCAGGCTATGAGCTCAATTACTTGCAAGAATGAGCTTGGTAAAATATTGTTATCTGCATACAAGGGCAAGACAAGCTGAAATTTGAGTAAATTGGTATGATGAGGGCAGTGTAAGTGGTAGCTGCAGTATGTAGCCCTCACAACTTGGATCAAGCACTCAGTGTTGTGCTTGCTATATGCCTAGATAGTTTACTATAAAACAACAGAATGCTATGAAAGTGGGCAATGTAATTACTAATTCAAATTCACTGTTAATATCTTTATAAACTTTTGTTGTTTTGTAACTTGAATAGAATAAGACTTGCTCTAATCTCCTCCCAACTTTTACTTTTCCCTATCAATCAATTTTGGGTACATCAGAAAATTGGAAGAACTCATCCTTGATTAGGAGGAACAGGATTATTTTTTTCTTACTTTCTGGAAAGGATAATTTACATCACCCCAATATTCAAAGTTTCACAGCACTTTTTTCTGCCATTATTGGTAGTATCAAAATTTATTATGATGAAAGTAATTGTTCAAAATGTATCAGCATTGTATCTCCAATTCATCCACTGAGTCACATGACTAACTTTACTGCTCAAAAACATACAAACAAACAAACAAAACAAAGGTAAACAAGTTGTTATACATGATTATAGTCAAGATGGCACATTGACATAGTTCTGTCATTTTCTACTCTACTTACGTTAGGAATGATGATGATTTGGGCATGTGATAGGCAAGGATTTAATATGAATCAAGCAATCCCTGTCATGTTTCACTGAACATCACATTGTTGTTCTTGATATGTGTCAACAGTGTATCCAAATCAATTGTGTGTCAGTTTTGTTTCTTATATGTCAAGAAAAAACCTATGTTGAAATAAAACCCTCGGAGAAGGTATCACTACCGTGCCAGTGTCATCGAGTAATTGTGCACAAAATTTGCCCTAAGAAAACACAGCTTTTTCTTCAGAGGAGCAACAGGTCTTGCTTGATCTCTCTGATTATGATAAGCATCATACAGGTTGACCCAACTGGACCTCAAAGTCAATTATGTATAGGGATTACATATTCTCTAGGCCAAATCATGCTAGAGTTTTTTTACAGAAAACAGACTGAAGAAAATGGATGCTTAAAATCATTGCCTTGACACAACATATAACTTTTGTTTTTCTGATGAGTTATAAGATTGCCTTATATGAGATGGCATGTGTGGCTGTTGTGTAGGGTACATTGTATATACCAAGATAGGCATTGAATATCTTATTATTATGTTAGATTTATATAGCTATATTCGTCCTTTGCACGGATCGGCCATCTTGTACCAAAAGGAGGTTCTCCCTGCAAACGCTTGCTCAAGAAGTGCATTTTTATTTCTCACACTTTTCTGGCAACGTGCCAAAAGACTTTTGCAAAGCGTACGCTGTAACTAAGCACACGTTTGACTGGCGTATGCATACACAACACACACTTTGCAGGTAGAACCTCATTTTGAGATGACCGTGCAAAGGGTCAATCTTTTTTTTTTTTAAATCCGACTCATTTTGCTGGATAAGCATCACAAATGATTACCTGCATGCCCGCCTTGATTCACCTCATTGATGTCTAGACATTTTGTCTTGTGAACTCTCACAGGATTTATTAACACATAGGCCATGCTTATTTGTATAACATCTCCTGCATTGAATAGATCAGCTTATTGAAAAAACTCATCAGAGACATCATCTGTAACTGTTAAATGTTGCTATGTCCTTATGTACAGAGCCAAGGTTCATGTATAAGCAATAAAGGAAAGACCCCATAGCCTGTCTAGGTGCATAGCCCGTAGGTTGATTGACACACCATGTTATTAAAACTGCTGAATGTAGCATATGAGGAAATGTTTACACACACTTTCTGTCATTTTGTGAAAAGGTTATGAAGTTTCTAGAGGGTAAATTAATCTATGGTCAAGGTTCTTGGATATGAAGTTCTTACGCATTACCACAAGTATACTGCAGCGTAGGAAAGATTATACATGGAAATTTGGAGTGACTCTAAAGTTTGTTCGGCTTTTATTAGGCAGAAATTATTCTGCTTTTGTTACGGCACATGTCAATAAAGTCCCAACTCACGCTCGCGTAAATTCACATAAGCGTGCGCAGGTCACATTACGCAACAACTAGCGTAAGTACTGTGCCCAACCGCATGCATGCCATTCTATATCAACACACGCTGTTATGAGTCTTAATTTTTCCGCCTTATATAAACCAAACAAACTTTAATATCTGACAGGTGTGCAAATTTGGCTTGACGTGCCTCTGGGTAGATTTTGGCATTTTTCAAGTTCGGTTGGAATATAGATGTTGTTTGTATCGATCCACACAGCATCGGTTTCCATTGCAATTTGGTGGAACTGGAGAGCATCTGAAATTAAAATATGATAGCGAAAAGTAGGTCAAAAGATTGAAATAGCAACACATGGCCTGTTATAATGTCATGGAATTTTGTTCATAGATACCTGTCAAAAGTGACAACATTTGAATCCTCTTTCATTGCAATTCTCACCTGACAGTCTGTGGTTCTCCAGGGTAGTGTAATGTGGGTCACTCACCACTAAAATAAAATTAAGGAATGGGATGTTAGAACTGCTAGAGTAAATTTCCACATTTTCTGGTTGTCAAGAATAATTGAGAAAATTGTGTAGATGTTGAAGCTAGGAAAAGTAGTTTATATCAGGAATGTGTTGGCTTTAATTTAGCCAGGGGTGCGTGCAGAGAGTGCAGTTGCAACAGGATGGGTATATTTAAAGTAAACAGGATGGTGAAATGATACAAAGGTGTGTCTTCATGTCTATGCACTAGTAATATATTCAAATGTTTAACATGAACAGGATGAAATTTCATGTTGTACTGGGCTTGCATAGGGTGAATAGGGATTTGCATATGGGGTAATAGGAGGATGGTTATGCACCTGTAGGAGTAGTGATCATAATATAATATTGTCACAGCAGTACTATTCCCTATTCCAGGAAAATACAACACTAATTGTTTTGGATTAAAATAATGTTGTCCAGTTTTGCCAAATGAAATATAAGTAAAGTAGGTAATGGGGATACGCATCCTGCACAAGAACAAATAAACACAATGGGGAACGATTGCTCGCTACAAGAGGAAACTGAATATATTTAAGAAGAAAGAATGAACAGTTTAACCAACCCAAAGTGTTACAATTAAACATGACAACAAATAAACACAAATCCCGACCGGCATTCTTTCATCGGAATCCTTTAGTTAAATCTAACTGGCAATAAAAGTTTTAAATGTGGCCAATTTGAGGGGAAATGGGCCAAAAATATGCAATTTTGCATGTTTTCTTACAATTGTAGTCACAAAATTCTAAGACTTGTCACAAGTCTAAATATTCCAAATCTTGAGTATAGGCTAAATGTTTGCTCATAATTTGAATATTTTATGTTATTTTGATAATTGGTTATGAAAAAGATTAGAAAATGTGTTTTCCAAAAATTAGAATGCTTAACTTGAAATCAGTCTTTGTTCAAATCTTTGGACTTGATTGTCACAGCATACGCAAAATGCCCTAAAAACACATGTTTATGGCCCTTATTTCCAAAAATTGACCGAATAGTAAAATTCGACTTAAGACTAGGATTTAGCTATGTTTCATTTGGCAAAATAATAAAATATTTTTTTTAATTCCTAAAAAATAAGTGCTGTGTTTTTCTGGAATAGGGAGTAGGACTTAATGATGCAACTCTCAGCCAGGGAAACCATTTTGGGTTTGTCTTTAAAACTAAAAGTGTTAAAATGTAGAATTAAGTTAATAAACTTCCTTGAGTCTTGATGAACAAGCTAATATTATAGCTAAAAGCTATCAAGATAAAACCCTACACACTCGTACACACTAATGTCATAAATTGTAATAACCATTTAAAGTGGCACCTCAACTTCATTCACTTAACTTACTCCAAAAACTTGAGATTTTCATACCATCAGAATACTCTCTATGCATCATATGGGTTAACAAGATGCTTTGATCAGTCTGGGAGAGTGGCATGCTTTTAGTAAATGCACAAAAATCCACTCATGCAAATGATCAATATTAATTGACCAATCAAATGACAGGAATATTTGTATTAGTTATATGAGTTATGAGTTGCATAAATGTTTATAGTACTCACGAAATTCATGAAAATCCATGTGAATATTCAACTTTATGTAAACAAACCTTATTATTTAAAATCTATGCTATAATCCATACAATGCTCTAAGAATATTTGATTTATTGAGTAAACCAGTAATATATCCTCCTCAAGAAGGAAACAATTAACTTTCATATCAAAGAATGTGTTCTGACTTGAACCTTTGATTTTTGTTTGTGGTAAATGTTACATACTCATGCTAGGAATGTGAAAAATTTATATTTTAAAATAAAAGCAAAAGTCCTCCCCATTATTTTACATAAATCTGAATTTACAAACTGTTTGATTAGCAAGTATATTGACATGTATGCCTGGCAGCCAGGCTTTTTAATGTGAGTTCATGTGTGGATATAAGTATACATATTAATTTCAAATTGGTAAAGCTCATAATCACATCTCATAAATAAATATGATATTCAGTATATTAAATCGCTGTTATTGTCCCGTTATTTGAATAAAATAAATAACTAATATCTCATGTAAAGTTGGACTGTACTTCCACTGGAAGTTGCTTCAAAGCACTAATTCATGAGTGTATCCCAAACTGGTTAACAATAGAGAAATGCAAAGCTGGAGCTTCCAGTATCACTGCTAACATAATTGCATAAGAAAACCATTATTATATTAACATACGGTATTCTGTAATATGTAAGTCAGGTACAGATTACTATAATTACAAAGATTAACTCGATTATGACAATTAAATATTGACAATTAACAGCGCATGTGTCTTAATTTACTTCCGATATCGTTCCTCTTGCATTATTCACTGCGGAAATGATTTAGCAAACTACAACTTAGGTATCTGATAATACCAGAGCTGTATCCCTACACCCACTTTGGATTATATATTAATCAAGCACAAATGTGTACTTTATTGTTAAGTCAGTTTTCTTGGTTATTCATGAGGGATGTGATGTTGCAATCGATTAGATTATCCAATAATGCCATATAGTTATCCCTATAATACATCTGCCCAATTAGGTTTTCCTTATATTTCAGCAACATTACTGCAGAATCTCCTCCTAGCTTACATGTATATGCCTCTGCATGCAGAGACTGCTAATTTACCTATAATGCTGGAAGCTTGTTGTCAGTAAGCAGAGATTTTCTAATACCAGATGAAGGTTGAATGACTGCAAAGTGTTAAAATACATTTGTTAAGCAGAAACAAAATGTGTCCCTATAAAAGTAGGCCCCCAATAGATCTTTATATTCCATCATGCACTATTCCAGGGGGTACTCCTGCCACATTCCGCTAGGAGAGTGTTGCAAAATACATCATCCCCCAGGAGGCCCCAATAGATCTTTATATTCCATCATGCACTATTACAGGGGTACTCATGCCACATTCCGTTGGGAGAGTGTAGCAAAATACATCATCACCCAGTGGGCCCCAATAGATCTTTATATTCCATCATGCACTATTCCAGGGGGTACTCCTGCCACATTCCGCTAGGAGAGTGTTGCAAAATACATCATCCCCCAGGAGGCCCCAATAGATCTTTATATTCCATCATGCACTATTACAGGGGTACTCCTGCCACATCCCATTGGGAGAGTGTTGTAAAATACATCATCCCCAGGGTTGTAGAGTTCTGCTCATTAGGATACAGATATGTTGGCTGGTGCTTTCTTTGGAGAAAAGGAACTTTCTTCGTTATGCAGTTTAAGAAATTCAAATGGTGTACGATAACCGATACTTTAACAAGACAAAAATCAACTTTTCTTCGGCATTTGTGCTGTGCATTGAAATAGTTTTACTGGATTGAAGGCACAGTATAAATACCATTATTAATATTGTAAAAAGGGACCACCGTAGCAGTGAAATCAATCATTTAAATACAACTTAAATAGTGAACAAAACAAACATAGCATTGTAATTTAAAGCAAATAAACATTGTTTCATCTATTTTGTTTAAAATATCAAGAAGTGTTCATACCTTTCAAAACTTGTTCAATTTGAACTGAACTTACTCATTCCTGCTTTAATGCAAACTATAAGGTTATTGAAGGTTTCACATAAGGTTAATGAAGGTTACATTTCAGAGCCACTAGGGAGCAAGGACCTGCTATGAACAACTCTTTTCAGAGCCACCTTATAACTAGAAAAGGTAATTCTCCATCCATGCAAAACTGTTCCTAATAGGCTTTATCTAAAGAAATCCTGACAAAAGCTTAGCACTTCTCACCTCGCCTAGGCTTTCATTTTCCTGCTGTAAAGTAAATCCCTCTTCAAGAAATTTCCATTTCTGACCCTTCTATATCCTTATCCGAAGAAGAATCCATTGATACCCCTTACTTTGTACTTTGGGTCAGTAACCGCAACTTTGTAATTCCCATATGTACTATACATCTGTAGCTGAGTTTACTAAAAGCTATGTAGGACTTGAGACTGGATTGATTTTATTAACAACTAATGTAGGAACTACCTGTAAGATGACATACTGTTGAATTACATGAAAAGTATTGAGCATACAAAAAATATATAATAAGAATGTATGCTAGATTTGCGCATCAATATTACACTGGAGTACTTGATGTGTGTATAATGTTGGTTTATTGTTCTTCATGTGAACACATATAAGTAGTTTTGTTGTTTTAAGTCAGGAAAATGTTCTCTCTGAAGAAATGTACATATTTACATTTGAAGATGGGGTGTTCTATTCATAGAAATGTAAATTGATCATAGCACTCTCATTCTATCCATCTTATAAAAAAGGAAGAAGAAGAAAACTGCATGAGCAGCAGATTGGCTATATGTTCAAAAGCATTTGCTCATCGCAAGCTAAGTCTTTGGTTCTGTTGCAATCCAATCTCAAGGGGCTATGATTAAGATTTTGTTTTAAAATAAGCATATCACATGGAAATTGAGTTTCTCTTCCCTATAAGTTACAGTGCGCTCTGATATTTGCCTTTTCATTTATAGAACAAGCAGTCAACTTTATTCATGAATATTTAACAACTGGTTCATCGACTTTATTTGTAAATTTTGTAGAAAGAGCGCACATAGTGCCCAGCTATGATAAAAAGTACTTCAAAAGCTATGAATGTCTTATTACTACATTGTCTGTGTTCATTTTGTTTTATATTAATAATGGCCACTAAAATTGGGCTAATGAAGGCAGCAAATGGAGGACTTGAGATCTAAAAGGGGGTTAAGGGTAGATGAGGTATTATTGGTCGAAGCAACCAAAACAAATCGATTTTCATGATCTAGATCAATATATTATTGAAAATTAACACCTTGATATTTTGCACAAGTTCATTCTACAAATCCTATACTTTGCAAACATGCTTAATTTACTGTTGTTAATGAGTTATGTACGTTTTACAAAAGTGTTGTTGTTTCAGCCCTCTTTACAACACAACTCAAGAACCACAGGACCTACAAAAGTATATACGTGATATTTGAATTCTTCTACACGCTCGCAAGGAAATGAGCAATGCAGTTTTTGCCAAAGCCTACTACCATTCGCAAGATACTGTGAACTACCAAATCGCAACAGTTGAAAATAGTTAATAACCTTAAGTCACATTGAGAGCATTTTTTAAAAAATGGCAAAAACAAGGTGGTTTTTTTTAAATTGTGATAAGATGACATGTGGATGCATGATTATTTCTTGTACATTGTTGCATTGCTGAAAAGGTTATCTTTTGAAAAAGTTGTGAAATTTGGTTGTGTTTGCCATTTTCAAATACTGCTAATCTAAGAAGGTCAAATCCAATATTATTTGACTTGACCTCCTTTGTAGATTTTAAAGTAAACACAATGTGTTGAATATAAGACCATCTTTTTAAAACATATTATATTTAGATGCTTTTATGTTCAAGGTCTCGTCCAGGATTTGATGCTTTATTTTATAATATAAGTTTCAGTGCAAGAAGGCCATGTAGTGTCAGACTATGCATGTCCATGCGTGTGGACTTGTGGACCCCCACCTGGTTGCACCTCTCAGTGTCTTTTTACACATGCTATATCACACTATAAAAACTTCCACACAGAGTGTAGCGAACCGCCTTGTTTATGATTTTGTGACTTAATCATTTTTAGATCTAGAGTCTTTAATTTGAAGGCACTATGTGTAATATTCTGCTGGTTATACCACAGGTAGGAGAAGTCAATTATTTGGATAAAAAGGCATAGTTTCCACCCATTTTACTCTTCTTAATTCATTCTAAAAAATGAAACAAAAATTGCTATTTTACATTAAAGAGTTACAAGTAGATAGCACATGCATACAATAATGCTATCTACAGTAGACAGCAGGATTTCAATGCAGTGCATACTGCTAATAGATTGCATTCAATTGCACACTTAAATATAGTACATACTGCTGTGTTCAGTAGATAGCACAATTTAAATATGGTAAATATGGTGCATGATGCTATCTTCAATAGAGAGCACAATTTAAGTATGATGCATAATGCTATCTTCAGTAGATAGCACAATTTAAATGTCATGCATAATGCTATCTTCAATAGATAGCACAATTTATATACATGTATGATGCATAATGCTATCTTCAGTAGGTAGCACAATTTAAATATGGTGCATGATGCTATCTTCAATAGAGAGCACAATAATTTAACTATG
The DNA here is from genome assembly GCF_039555335.1 of Amphiura filiformis. Lineage (NCBI taxonomy): Eukaryota > Metazoa > Echinodermata > Ophiuroidea > Amphilepidida > Amphiuridae > Amphiura > Amphiura filiformis. The sequence goes on from NC_092635.1 coordinate 38,362,027, forward strand.
ATGCATAATCCTATCTTCAGTAGATAGCATATTTTAAATATGGTGCATAATGCTATCTTCAGTAGGTAGCACAATTTAAATACGATGCATAATGCTATCTTCAGTAGATAGCATAATTTAAATATGGTGCATAATGCTATGGATTGCTATCTTCAGTAGGTATCACAATTTAAATATGATGCATAATGTTATCTTCAGTAGATAGCTCAATTTAATATGCATAATGCTATTTTCATTATGCAACACAATTTAAATATAGTGTGTATTGCTATATTCAGTAGATTTGAATATAGTGTATACTATAGCACACTTAAAATATGGTGCATAATGCTATCTCCAGTAGATAGAACAATGCAAATATTATAATAGCGCATACAGCTATCTTCAGTAAATAGCGTTAATAGTGTTATATCTATAGTAGATAGCACAATTTAAATATGGCCTGGGTGAGGTGTCCAGGAAATTATGACTGGGGAAATTTGCACAGAAGAGGTGGTCAGAAGAAACCGACGGGAAAATCGGATTTTTGAGTCTTGCAATCTTTGGAATACTTCTGTTTTCTTTCCATGTCGTTTTCTTACATCACTGCTATTTCCTGTACATCTTATCCAAGCCAACTAAACCCTTTTCCCGCTATACTGAAGCCTTCCGGATATTCTAAAAAGATTTTAAAAGAAAACCTCTATTTTGAGAATGTTACAGTACTTATCTTTAGTGTGGGTATACGTAGCATTTAATTTAATGCATGCATGATTTGTTTTCAGTAGGTAACATAATTTTTGAATTGGGTAAAAGTTTTTTAAATGCAGTGCATAATATTTCAACATTTCCATCTTGATTGACCACCTTGCTCATCAGTGTTGATGTGCAGCCACAAGTATACCAGTGAAAACAAAAAACAAAAACAATTTTGCTGGCAGTAGTTTTAAACACCAATTTATAAAGTAGAGCAAAGCCCTATATATGAGAATACCAATTAATGTAAGTAAATGGATTTGCTAACTATGTAGGCTTTTATACTATGTAGGCTACTAGATCACAAAACACATATGGCGAGACTCTTTGGCGGTGGGGTTAATTACAGCCAATCTACAAACACGTTCATATATTCATGAAATGGAATTGGAAATAAGTAGACCAAAGCATTACATATCAGAATACCAATTGATATGAATATGTAGAAGTTAGATTAGGAAAGAGTGTGTGAAATTATTAAGATCACACAACCACAGACTCTTTGGTAATGGGGCCAATTATGACATGAATAAACATGTTAATATGAAACATGTTCCTACAAAATGAGAATAAAGTTGCAAATCTTTATTTATGAGTTATGGTCAGATTCATAATCTCTTATTTATAAGCTTTGAAAAATATATATAACTTGCCAGGTTTATTTCACTTAGTATTCAAAAGTCAGTACTTCAATGAAGAATTTCTTTGTTTTCTATTGTTTTCTGACATGTTCAGTGATCTATATTTCCTGTTTGGCCTGGCAACTTCCTGCTCATTTTGTGAGAATATGCCTCATGTATTCATGAAATTATAGATTGAATTGATTGAGTGTAATGCATTAAAACATGCATTGAGGAGCCTGTTGTAATATTAAAATGTTCTCCAGCTTTTCGCCAACAAAGTTGTTACTCGCGTATAACCAATTCTCTCATCTTTTGTAATGATATTACATGTACATCATCTTTTGCAATGCTAATTATGTACATGCGGTAGATGTAGTGAAGTAATCACATGTGCCTATTAGAGTCTTATTATGAACATGTTATATTCCATTCGTAAGGGAGATAAGACAAAATTGGTGCGAATTAAAAATGTTGAGAGAAAAGACATGCAGGGATATCATTACTTGAGCGGAGTGCAAGAAGGTCATAAGCGCCTTGTTATTAATAAATTATGCGGTTTGGACCTTCTTGTACTCAGCTGAAAAGTTTGTACACCTGTAAAAACTAAAGAATAATCTCAATCTGCAAGCTCATACTGATTTCGTCCTTAGGCACCTATATATTTGTGGCTCTTGAACATGTTTAAAACCAAATTACCAAGAGGTTATCCAAGAGATTTTGCTTTGAACATATACAGGGGCCAATGACACATAGGAGGTTTGTTCTAACCAACAACATAGTGCTACACCTGAGTTAGGTATGTTAGCTATGATAACAAAATGTTACATACAAAAACAGGAAAGGGAAGGACTGTTTCAACAAAATTATTTGTCAAACAACAGAAAGCAGAGGTATGCATTATTTATAATGATATCAATCTGAAAAGATCTGAAACTAAAATGTTAAAAATACAAAGATAACATTAAACTACCAGTTTAAGGAACTCTCCTTCAATGTCCTAACACCAACACCCAAAGGTGGTATAATGATCAGATCACATTCTTATTTGTTTTATATTGTTTCAGTTCTGGAATTCTGATAATTATATCATACCTGTTACCCAAGCCAGTGTTCTCTGTCTTGAAAGACAATTATTTTTCAAAAAAAAACTCATTTAAACAAGTTTTAAATAATATTTATATTTCATCATTTAAAAAGATAACAACAGCATCGCAGAAATGTTTAGCTTCGATCCATGGATTGTAAACACATGTATTTCATAACATGTTTATGACACAGTTTATCCATGATTAGATCTCTAACAAAAACTGAAGCCAATGTTAAACACCTTGCTCCAAGATACGTTTTGTTCCCCTATATTAATAACCCTATATATAAATAGCTGTTCCAATTAACAGTCAAATTCTACAGATCTGTCAATTACAGGTGTAACAAGCATATGACCTGATTCCGAGATGCCTTTGGGACTGTGTGCTAAATAGAACATCTAATGGTTTCTTACTCAGTAGGCAATAGATATACACATCCAAATTAATCATAAATTATCACACATATTGTTGTGTTAGCAAATTGGTTTGGCTTACTTGAATAGATTTGACAAAGTCAGTTTCTTTAATTGAGATCTGTTGTTGAAGTGGGTTGGAAGTGAACATGACCTACCAGTGTTTGCATTAAAGTATTGAGAAAAATAAAACTGTCACATAACAGAAATGATATGAGTTCTGTGAAGGAGGTCACAAAAATAATTTCCGCCCCATGTGCATGATTTCTAAAACTTTAAAAAGATCACATTGAAAATTGTCAGAAAATGGTTGGTGTTTTCTCATTCGGTTGCAGGGGGATTTGCCATTTGGTCTAATACCATTTGGTCTAATATCCATTTCGTCTACATCCATTTCGTCTAAACCCATTAGGTCTATATCCACTACGTCCAATAATCATTTGGTCCTATAACCATTTGGTCCGATAACCATTTGGTCCGATAACCATTTGGTCTAATAACCATTAAGTCTAAAACCATTTAGTCTAACAACCATTTAGTCTAATACCCATTTGGTCTATAACCAATAGGTCTAATAGCCATTTGGTCTAATACCCATTTGGTCTACAAACCATTTTAGTCTTACAAGCATTTAGGTTATTAATAAATAGACGAAATTGTATTAGACTAACTGGTTATTAGACCATACGAGTATTAGACCTAACGGTTATTAGACGAACCGGTTATTAGACCAAACGGTTATTGAAGACATATTAGACCAAATGGTTATTAGACTATATGGTTAGTAGACATATCGGTTATTAGACCAAACAATATTAGACTAAATAGACATTAGACTATATGGTTATTAGACTAAGTGGCAATTAGCCTTTCTGGTAATAGACCAATTGAATATAGACTAAACGGGAATTAGACCAAATGGTATTAGACCAAATGGCAATAGACCGGTTGCAGTACCTTCCCCACGTAAGGGAAGCATGTTCTTTCAATTTCAAGTATTCAAATATTGAGAAAAATAAGCTGACATAAAGCCTGATTTTGCACTGCATATTGTATTCATCATTTTTGATATGTACTTCATTTATTACTTCTGTAGCAAAACAAATGAAATTACTAACAGAATCATATTTCTTATCGGATACTTTAATAAGCATGGTTTTGCCAAAACTGTTTTCTTATTATTTCTTTACAGACTGAAAAATTCCAGTTGACTATTAAAGTTCACTCAGAAGGTTTTATTATAAATTGTGACAGGACAGATAGACATTGAAATTGCATTGAAATGCACTATACACACAAGCATAAGGTGTTATGCAATCTCCTAGCTTTAATTCCAAATGGGTTAGTACATCTGAAGGAAGAATAGTGTAGATATTTCCTTTCATAACTTCTTCTTCTTCTTCCTTATTAGTACAAGTAATACCAATATGTGATCATTAAACTGAAACGTCTTAACATTTGTAGTAAAAAATAAGAAGTGTAAAGTTGATGACTTTTTTCCTCTCGACTCACGTGGTGATAGGAAAAAGTGCATTGAAATTGGTTTGCGGAAACAGGCACTGATGGCTTTCACAATTTGTCTTTTTACTCCTTTGTAATAAAGTATGATTTATAAATCCACCAGATGAGATTGCAGTATGGCAAACATACAACAGAAGTTATCTCTTGGGAGAAACGATAGCTGTCTTGTGGTCTGGGGATGTGAAAAATATCAAATGGAACATCCCTTCAGTCAAATAACATTTTCTGTGTATTATTTTCGAAACATGACTTGCTTGATATTGTGCAGACGTATCTAAAGTTGTAAATGTTATCTGTAACTAATTGCAAAGATGATAAAAGTCATTTTATCGATAAAAATTAGGTTATTTTTATTCCTTTGTTCTTTTTTACTATGTATATATATTGAGATGGGAAAAGTTTTCACTCAATAAATGGCAATGACTTTTGTTAGTATGTGCGGCCTTGCACTTCAACCTTTTAGATACTTTTCTTGAGAGGAGACACATTTGCTCAACCATTAGACATTTTATGATGGTTGCAGGTGGGTTGAGCTATTGTGAGCAGGTGGTCTTTCAAGTCAGGCCTTAAGTCAGTACTATTCACACAATTGCACATGTTAAGCTTTCACATTATGGTAGACTTGTGTTGTAGGCAACACCAAATGACAAGGGTAACCACCCAGAGGCTTTCGTTTTTGGGTTCAGCTTTAGGGCTACGATTAGGATTATAGTTTGTGTAAGTAAGAAGTTTAGGATTGGGATCCTTTCAGTTGGAAAATTGTCTGATTACACAATATTATTGTAGACGCATGCGAAAAGTGGTATCAAAGAAGCAATGTAAATTGATGAAGGTGATGAATGTAACATGCTCACATGACAACCTTATAAAGTTGCTCATTGAAATAACATGCTTTTTCACCACCTATCATATCCAACAAATTTTGTTGAAATGTCAGCCCTGGGGATATTTGTCATCTGATTGCTTCATTCAGCTGACGATAGTTGACTCATTATACCTTGTAGCTGCTCCATGATGATGTTATAATCCAAATAAATAAGAAATAAAAACTTGCTACCAGTGACATTTACAACTTGCATTACTGTCTGTCAGAATTAGAGCTTGAATAGGAAGTAAACACAAGATAATTGAATGACATTCAGTAAATATTTAAAATGAGGTCTGCTCAATAAATACTATCAAATAGTAGTACCTCATTTACATTTTTAAGTTGTAGGCCTAAAGGCCACATTTTTGCTTAAAACATGGGAAGGGGCAGCCTAGCATCTGAAGTACAAAACTACATTATTCTTAATGTAATTAGATGGCGCTACTTCAGCACTTGTAAGTGGATGATATTGTTTAGATATAATATGTTCCTTGTGCGGAAATTGTGACTGTGTAATGATAGAGGGTAGAGGAAGTGTCATTTAGGGTTTTTTTTATAACACTCATACATAAATTCCAGACTGTTCATCCGTTGCTTACCATTTGATATTGTTACTATCACCGTTTGATGGTATTTACCATCTCAATGATGCTTATGCTGCACAATACGTATTGCGCCTCCAGACCTTGGTCAGACGCAGTATGTGACAGCGTGTCTTGTATGTGCAGGGAAGAGACGGCTCCTTAGTGTGATTTGTGTGTGTGTTATCTTGTGAACTCACAGATGAAGTTACAGGTAAACTTGGATAAAATGAATAAGCCATGGCAGAACTTGGTGTGATGTTGTTGAATATGAAATATTCTTGAATTTATGTATGAGTTATATTTATAGGTTAATAAATGTGTATGTCCATATCAAAACAATGCACATGTCAGCCGCCATACGTCTCCATTCACACAACAGCTAGGAACAAAAACCAAACCTATCACACGTGGAAGCCCCCTCAAATCATCCCAAGTTAGCATGGTTTAGGTTTCATGCCAAATATAGCATTGTTTCGCTCCTCATATATCATGTATTGCATCGTAAGTTTATAACTTCTGTAACTATTACTAAAAGTTTCCTTTCATTACCTTCATTACCAAGTGCATTTGTAAATTATAGACATTAATATGATTATGCAACTTATATTATAGGACTGTCAATGAAAATATCTTTCATTCATGCACCAGATAGTTCTGACAAAAACAATTTTAATATGAACCTGTTAGCTTGTTATTGAACATTTTGCAGTCTGATATTCAAGAATAGGAAACCCAAATCTATTATTGGTTTCATCGCTTATGTTGGTAATTGCTTGTATAGATGCTCTTTATAGACACCTTCCCAGTCATATTATCTGCTCAAAGTGCAGTGTTCCCATTTCTTCTTGTTAGCTACATGTATAGTAGCTGTCAAAGTCACTGAAGGGGTGAGCTGTTTTGATGCATTTTCATGGCTGCCTGTTAGTCACCACTTGTATCTTTTTCTTTATAAGCAAATAAAGTTTGATTGGCGTGATTTAGTTAAATATTAATAGTATGTGGGTGGCCAATTTTGCTGCTTTAGTACAGTATCCAGCAAATGAGTATTATTATATTATGACTAAAGATGCTACTGATCAACAGTACTAAATAAAATTACAGGACTGTGTGTTGGCAATACAACATATCACATGCATTGCATTTGATATGTCAGTATATTGCCCTTTTAAGAAGTGCAGTATAACTTGAATGTTTATCTGACTCTAATGCGGGCTCTAATGGCGATGACTTGTTTGCAAATAGATAGCTCCTCTGAGTGGCAGCTGAAAACGGGTTGTGTCGAAACATTTAAAACAAGATATGGCTTTTGAAGTCTCCAGAATTTAGATACATTGCATTTTGTCTTACCTTCAATTTGACATTAACATGACAAGGGCTGTGGTGTTAAAAAGAGTTTATATAGTGATATAGTATAGATCTGTATGCACCTATCATTCAGCAAAAGTAAATAGAGATCTGATCTTGAATGTGGCAATGATGTTATCAAATGTGACAGATGGGCTGGATATATAGAGGATCCAATTTGCTGCTTGAAAAGTGCTGGCCTGGGGATGGCATATATAACATCATCGAAATGCTCAATGTGTCATGCCTTATGCAGTCATTTTCTGATCATTTTGTAGCAGTTATCCAGCTTCAATTTACATGGATTGAATGAGGAACATATTGCTTTCATGCAATTGTTGCAAAAATAAATATTTGGAAATGGTGAGTGACCTACCTATTTGAAAGTTGACAAAGATTTAAATCATTCCATATGTCCAGGAAAATGTTTCTCTTACATTAACAAATTATTATTTTAAATGTAATCACATCAAATATAAAGCTATTAAATGACCATCTTGTACTATATATCTTTGTTTCAAATAGCATTTTACCAGGGACATAAAATACATAAGATAATCATGTGTACAGCCCTTCTTGAAGCAAGCACATTTATGACCATACATCATGAATGAGCTGTCAATGTCCCTAATTGTATTCTGAGTTACAGTGTAAAATGTGACACGATCAAGGGAAATAAGTCGGATGTCGCTAATATTGATTTTGAGATATTGGAAAAGAAAGTGTTAAAATTCTTTTGTTTTATATTGTTTTCAGCGATGGATGAATTGATGTAACTTCGCAAAGAAAGGTCGTATCAACATGGGGTTTTCAGTTTCAGAGAGCTCTTAAAATGTCCTCTTTAAAAACCTATGCAAAACTCATTTTCGACTAGGGTCGACATGTGACTCATTCCCCTTGATCATGTCACAAATGTGCATGAAGGTCGTATTCATACATTTTTTGTAGGTACCTCAAGTTCTTGCTCAGTTAGACTTTGTGCAAATTTGATTACAAACCTGAATGCTGTACTTGCTTAACCCTAACCCCTGAGGGCTTTTTTGGCGACGGAAGGGAAAGAAGGAAAGAATAAAGAGAGAAAAAGAAGGAAAGAAGTTGTTTGCTCTGGGTGGGATTCGAACCCGAGACCCCTCGCATGCCAAGCACTCGGTCGGCGACACTTTGCCACAGGTCTTGGGCTTCGCTGGCCAGCGAAACCGTGCCTATATATCACTTTGGGCGATTGCGTCATCACACCACGTGGGATGCATGCACGAACAGCGCATATACCAAGTAGTATTTTGTAGTATTCAGGCGGGTTAGGGTTAAGGAAGCCTATACTGAGTTTCGATAGTGGTAACCTAACCCTAACCCCCTGAGGGCTTTTTGGCGACGGCAAGGGAAAGAAGGAAAGAATAAAGAGAGAAAAGAAGGCGAGAAGTTGTTTGCTCTGGGTGGGATTCGAACCCGAGACCCCTCGCATGCCAAGCACTCGGTCAGCGACACTTTGCCACAGGTCTTGGGCTTCGCTGGCCAGCGAAACCGTGCCTATATATCACTTAGGGCGATTGCGTCATCACACCACGTGGGATGCATGCACGAACAGCGCATATACCAAGTAGTATTTTGTAGTATTCAGGCGGGTTAGGGTTAATAGACCTTCCATTTTACATGTAAAATCTATAGAGATATAGATTAGTGAAGGTTGGAAAGGGTGCTATAGCCTCATTTTAGGTCATTTTAGTGCTTTAAAGGGTCATAAAAAAGAACAGCATACAAATTTGCAATTTGCATAGAATGCTACTTGAGCAATTACAAATATAATTAAATACTTCTGAAACAGAGGCTATAGAAAAAACAAAAAAAATCCTATACCTCTGTGTTTATGAAACATACGTTTATAATATAATAGTTGGCTGGTTCAAAGTGTATGTGCCTGGGTGAAAATAATGTTTTTATGGATTAGCTTTGAACAATGTTTTGACAAATGTTAAAGACCTCTCTAAGATGTGAAAGACCTCTCTAAGGAGGTTAGGTTTCCTTCTTTCCTGCTATGCAGACAAATGAAGCTGAAACATTGATTTTAGAAATTTACGAGATACAAAATACTATTGAAAAAGGAGGTAAACACGAGACCTGAAAACGTGACACACAGTTTTAATGTCTTTTTCCAGGACTCCTTGTTTGTGTAACTTCCCCCAATGATATTTGAAGTGAATTCAAGTCAAGGTTTAATGTTACAATGTTTTGAGCAGAGCAAAGATGTTTACACTTTGAAGTTTGTACTGTCTATAGCTCTCATCAGTTATAACTTTCTATTCAAATTGCAGTCTTTGCTAACATGCATAAGTTAGGATACCAAATTAAGAAAAACAGAAGGATGGTCTGAAACAATACTATACATTTAAAGAAAATATACTCCCTGCCTAGAAACTCGGGACATTTGTATAATGCACAACTGTTGTGTTAACATAAAATGGTCAAATATCAGTTATTTTAAGAGTATGTTACCTGCTCTTTTGGCAATGCACTCTATCAACCGTTTTCCCATGCTATGCTGACGAACAAGTCCAGTGGCGTGCGCAAAGGGGGGCACATCCCCCCAGTTTGACCTATCAGTTGGAGGAAAATGGTCATTCGGGGGGAACTATGTGGTCACTGTTTAAGCGAGTTTGAGCCGGAAAATTTTCTGCAAAGATCATTTATATGAAACAATGAATAGTGCATTAAACTTAGAGTAAGCTTTCACTTTACCCCTTTAAAATGGTCATATTTAAGGTTAAAAAGTTTTTATTTTGGTTGCTAGCACCTATAATCTTTTATTTTTTGTTTTTTGCTCTTCACTTTTTCAAACCATCTAAAAAAATTGGCTCAACCTTTTTAGGCGCAATCATTCACGGGAACAGGATTGTGTGCCCCCTCAGTCAAAAAATCCACTGAACAAGTCTTGGATGTCAGTCTGGGGTATAAGTGCCCATTCACTATAAAGCCTTGTGGTCAATTCATTCAGTGTTGCAGGAGGCAAAGGAAAAACTTTTGAGTCATGGACTCTTCTCCTCAAATTGTCCCACAAGTGCTCTATTGATGAAAGGTCCAGTGACCTAGCGGGCCAAGGGAGGCAGTTGATATTGTTGGCCCCAAAGAAGTTCATTGTCACTCTAGCAGTATGTTTTCGAGCATTATCCTGCTGGAATGTGAGGTTCTGATCCTGTTGAATGGTGGTAGAAAGAACAACAGATTCAATAACCTTATCAATGTAGCATTGTGCTGTTAGTGTACCATTTTAGCAGGTGTCTTCCAAATGTGAATTTGATATAATGTGTGCATCCTCAAGCAGAAATTCCACTTGGACCTCATCCTATTGTCACCATTTCTTTTGTCATCAGGATCAATTGTTAGAGTAGAGTACAGATAATGAGCTATTGTGCAAAGCCTTTCTATATTGGTCATGGCAGTGTCCGGATTTTTTAGACAGGGAGTATAGTTTGGGTGATACTTTATAAGAGTTATTACACAAACTTATCAAAATATCATACATATTAGCCTGTCACTTCGATGAGCAATTCAACTTGATGCACTAACCCAAATTAAATTCACCGGTACTGTGATAATAACATGTTATTTCTAGGCCTACAGCATGTTTTAGTTCGGAATTATTAGCTCTGTGCTTCAAGGAAAGTAGGACTTCCTAAATATGAAAACTATGAGTGATGTGGTAGATTTGCATGTCTGAGATAGGCATCCATTGTGCCAATTCCTCATTTCACAAGTGTCTGTTGCATATCTAACCTAACCTATATTCAAATCATCTGATAGCTTAACTTGATTGATACCTGTATTATAGATTGCTAATTTATTATACATGAGAAGTAACCAATATTTAAAGCAACATCCGGAGGAAAGGAGTAGCATATCAGGTGAAATTTCCAATGGGGCCATGATTTTGTAGGTCCGTTGGTTCTTGAGTTATGTTGTAAAGAAGGCTGAAACAATAACACTTTTGTAAAATGTACATAACTCATTAACAACAATGAATCAAGCACGTTTTCAAAGTATATGATTTGTAGAATGAACTTTTGCAAAACAGCAAAGTGTTATTTTTTTTAATAATGTATTGATATAAATAATAAAAATCTAATTTTTTGCTGCTTCGACCAACAATACCTTGTCTAAAATTAATACCAAAATGGCCCAAATTAACATGATTTTGCTTTGAGACATGGCTAAAGGAAAATGTAAAAATTGCAATTAATTTTGTCCTGGTATTTTGAGTCAGGGGGTTACTTTTCCCACTCATTCATCCACCCCAACCCTTACCGTGGTCAGTACACCACTGATAGAACTATATATCACTGCCATAGATAACAACTTCACCTGCACTGATATTGGAGCTTATTGGGTAGATAGTCACTTCATCATGTGATAGTTACTTATGTGATCAGTACCCTAGCAGATAACTTCTTCATTAAGACTATCATTAATATCAGCAGTAGATAAAAAAAAGCGCGGTGATTTATAGTGCGCTACACACAGGCACAACGCCTAGATGTTGATCCACAAGCCTCAGCACACTTTACAGGTTTTTGCTAATCACTACGGCCCCACATTATTCCATAAACCATTTAACAACAAATCAGAGACTTTGCTGCTTCAAGAGCGCACACCCTAGACAGACAATCCACAAATAACCATCGCAACCAGGATCAGCTCCCCGAGTTTCGTACAGGGTTACAACGAGACAATTAGCAGTAAGTTCCTTGTCCAGGGGAATTTTAAGCTAACTCAATTTTCCCACGAGAGCGTAATAAGCACCGTCAGGGTTCGAACCCGCAACCTCTCGCACCATAGTCGAATGCCTTATCGATTGAGCTAACTTGATAGCTACTTCAGTAACAATATCAGCAGTAAAGCTACTTCATCAATAACAATATCAACAGTAGATAGCTACTTCATCAATACCAATACTAGCAGTAAATAAATAGCTGCTTCATCAGTAACAATATCAGCAGTAAAGCTACTTCATCAATACTAAGCAGCAGTAGATAGCCACTTCATCAATACCAATACTAGCAGTAAATAGCTGCTTCATCAGTAACAATATCAGCAGTAAAGCTACTTCATCAATACTAAGCAGCAGTAGATAGCTACTTCATCAATACCAATATCAGCAGTAGATAGCTGTTTCGTCAATATCAATATCAGCAGTATATAGCTACTTCATTAATAGCAAAATCAGTAGTAGATAGCTATTTCATCAGTACCAAATATACAGGCTGTATCAAAATGATTGGTACCCATCAACTTTCATTGATAACGGATGAGTCTGATACATCAATACTCAACATAAGATCCAAATAATTTGTAGATCAATTGTATACCAAGTCATAAACTATACATTCTGGGCATTTCAAGTACCCAATGTTGAAATTGGAAAATGCAGGCTTTTCAATACACATCATAATCGGTGCATGGGTCACAACGTCATCATCCCTATATCTTCGTGTCAAAAATTGCTGTGATAGTACGGCGAATCCTCTCGTTTTTCAATAGCTACGCATGGCGATTGTGTTCAAGATAGGCCGAGCGACTCAGGCTAAGCATAGTACGACTATCATATGAGATACCACCAAGTTCTATTCTACACGTTATATTCGATTTGTTTTCAGGTAAACCCAGGTTTTGTTTTTAAATACACTAACTTGAAATTAAATACACTAATTAGCAGCCATTGCTGTTTGCTCTGGATACATTTTTACTGCATTTTTGGCGTAACAATTTTTAAATCGTAAGTTAAAATTGTGATATTTTTAATTTTGAGAATTACAATTATATAAAGGAACACATTTAGCCCATTCACCTAAAATCCAGGTGCTTGTATTATAATATTCGATCACACGTGTATATCACAAAAGATACCTACTTCATCAATACCAATATCAGCATCAGATAGCTACTTCAGCAATACCAATATCAGCAGTAGATATATACTTTATCATTACCAATATCAGCAGTAGATAGCTACTTCGTTAATACCAATATCCGAAGTAGATAGCTACTTCATCATTATCAATATCAGCAGTAGATAGCTACTTCATCAATACCAATATCAGCAGTAGATAGCTGCTTCATCAATATCAATATCAGCAGAATATAACTACTTTATTAATACCAATATCAACAGTATATAGCTACTTCATTAATACCAGTAGATAGCTACTTCATCAATACCAATATCAGCAGTAGATAGCTACTTAATCAATACCAATGTCGGTAATAGATAGCTACTTCATCATTACCAATATCAGCAGTAGATAGCTACTTCATCAATACCATTATTATGTTTTCATGGTTATAAGGAGTTAAGAAAACCTAATAATGATAATATTGGATAAACTTATTTAGCATGATACCATAACATATCGGATTAAGTCATACAAATATCGAACTCGCCGTTGGCTCGTCCGATATTTTTATGACTCATCCGATATGTTATGGTATCATGCTCAGCCATCCAATATTATATCAATATCAGCAGTAGGTAGCTACTTCATCAATACCAATATCAGCAGTAGATAGCTGCTTCATCAATATCAATATCAGCAGAATATAACTACTTTATTAATACCAATATCAACAGTGTATAGCTACTTCATTAATACCAGTAGATAGCTACTTCATCAATACCAATATCAGCAGTAGATAGCTACTTCATCAATACCAATGTCGGTAATAGATACCTACTTCCATCAATACCAGCAGTAGATAGCTACTTTATCAATACCAATATCAGCGGTAGATAGCTGCTTCATCAATATCAATATCAGCAGAATATAACTACTTTATTAATACCAATATCAACAGTGTATAGCTACTTCATTAATACCAGTAGATAGCTACTTCATCAATACCAATATAGCTACTTCAAATACCAATATCAGCAGTAGATAGCTACTTCATCAATACCAATGTCGGTAATAGATACCTACTTCCATCAATACCAGCAGTAGATAGCTACTTTATCAATACCAATATCAGCGGTAGATAGCTACTTCATTAATATCAGCAGTATATAGCTACTTCGTTGACAGACTCCTCCAACATTGACTCAAAATGTAACATTTTTCTTTACAAAAATGCAAAATTTGTATTTCAAATGATTTTTTAGATTTTCCGATTTAGTGAATCATTGAAATTAAGTGCCTTTAAGTATGCCTTGAGCATGATAAATGAGCCTCTTAATAATTATTGAATTGTTGTATGTAATAACTCATCATGTAATTAATCATGTAACAGAATGTGATAATTGAAATATTCTTTAAAACTTTGATTGATTGGCGACCATTGCTTTTATGACAAGTATGTCTGTTTACATTATGTGTTCTAACAGTATAATAATGCATGTGCTGTTCATTGTATGCTTACACAGAACTGCACTGTTATACACTTTTGTTATCTACGAAAAAAAAGTACAAGAAAGGTGATCATTTTTCCTATGTAAAGTACATGGTTTTTTTTCTGGCAAAAGCATAAAAAATGTTTCCATTGTATATAATGTTTTTATTATACAAGAAAATCCATTTATTTTGTGCTCAAACTTTTCTCATTTGTTAAAGATGTAATTTGTTCTAGTTTCCATTAGTAGCTGTGACAATCATGTTACTCTTGAATCCACAAAGTTTCCAATTCAGGTCTCATAAACTAGATATACATTGTCAATTTTGATGGGAACAAGTATGTCATTTTAATTTTAATATCCATTTAACATCCATTGAGCTGTCATGTCTTTTCTTATTTTAAGTAAGAGAATTCAGTTCTTTTATACTTTGCAAATTGTGTGAAAAGTTAGAACTGTAAAACATGAAACAATCTAAATGCTCCTATAGTAGTAGCACATCAGTATCTGCTCATATGAAAAAAACATCTCTCTTTTAGCCTGTTGTTTATAAAGTAGGGCATAGGGTATATGGGCAGGAGGCTTCCTTTACTGTCTCTTGTTGAAAAGGATGCAGATAATAGTTTAAATGCAGGTAATAGTTTTATCGTTGAGGCCTGTGGGAACTGATGTTGAGACTTACATTTTAATCGAAGAATATATAACATATTTTGTTGCCTGATATTAAAATTAAGAGATTATTCTTAATTTTCAGGCCATTTTCAGAGGATGATTCATGATCATCCCATAATTCATTGCAAAATTGTTATCGCCAAGGCTTACCCAGTAGGTATAGGAAAGTAACAATAATTATAATAATAATTAGAGTTGGGCGACTGTCACTTTTTTCTAGTTTCCTAGTCAACTACATGTAGTCAGCAGCAAATAATCATGACTATGACTATAGTCGCCACTATCTGTGGTCAAAATTGGACCAAAAATCAGGTCAAAGATTGGTGCAAATTTACAATGACAAGTCAACAACACTAATTTAATGATGATTTATGGACTTTGTGATTACTTCTTGGTTAGTGTTGTAAGACAATATTTAATGTTTTATCACATTTTCACAGTTTATACGTTAGTATTTGGTCAGTTTTGGTACGGATATATGACGCTTTTAACATGATTTTTTAACATAAAAATATAGTTGCGTTAGTCGACTTTTATTTTCAATAGTCGTAGTCCTGTCTACCAGTACCTGTCTACTATTGGCGGCTTAGTCACCCAAGTATAATAATAATAATGATAATGATAATGATAATGATAATGATAATAATAATAATAATAAACAAATATTTATAAAGCGCTGGCCCTCAAACTACTGAGGAATAGTTAAGTCATCATTTGCGCTATTTTTGAGAAGGGTTTATACATACATAGTGAGCATGTGTAATTAAATTTTTTAATAAGGGTGGCAACCTGCAGTTGATACTATCATCATCTTCTTACAGCTGGGAACAATATATGATACATATTTGCTTATTTACCTAGTTATTATATGGAGCAATGAGATGTTTAATTCCTTATGGAAATTGAAACATCAGCTGTCCTGTATCATTTACCGATATATTCCTGCCCATTTACTGGGCTGTGTAATGGCTAGTAGAAATCAATCTGCTGTTATGGGCTAGTTTCAGATCACCAAGTATAGCTACAAAATACTGTTGTAAACGTGCCTTTAGGCTAGGCATATACACTTACTCACAAACTAGCTACCCTTTCAATGCTAAAAAGCAAGAAACTTATAAGAATACAATATTGTGAAACGTGAAGAGGTTTGGTAAGAAGTTGACCCATTTTTTCTGGCGAGAGATCAATGTTTGTCGTTTGTTGTTGCGTTGTGGTGTGTAATATTGCATTAGAAACAATAGTGTCAAATATAAAATTTCAATAAATCCTTTCTGGGAATACAAACAAGGTTATGTTCAATTGATTTTATTGTTTTGACCTGATAAGGTATCATCGGGATATCATTTGGCTTATTGTGTTTATATCAATGTGCCATGTAGTGCCATGGGAAAATAGGAAGATTAAATTGGTTCATCAATCCATCTAGTCTATGATCAGTGTGGATGATGACCTAAATGAACTAGCAGTTTGCACAGGTTAAACTCAATTCAGACTCCACATCACAGGATGTTGCGATACTTCTGAAATGTACTGCAACAATATAAACTCAACCAATAAAGTATCGAAACGATTATATATGGTCAGATTTATCGGGAACTGAAATATATAGCAAAAACTTATTTAATGTATATAAAGCGCAGCTTTTTTCTCCTGCGCATTTTGATACCTCTTTTGTTGCTCTACGATATCATTTGGTCGAGTTATGGGCGTTTAAGTGGCTTCAAGTCGGATTTTGAAAGTTGCACTTAGCTCCTATTCAAGCCAAACGCGTTCTTTGTGTACACATACACACAAAATCAAGACAAAGGACACCGATGTGCTCTGTTTACTTAACCATGAACATTACTTTATTTTACTCCTTCGACTTCCAACTTCAAAGCAAAGCTAACAAATCAATCAAGCCTGACACCACCTTAGAAGGCCTTCGGCGCGCGGCATCTTGTGCAGGAAATGGCGAGACACTGACCAAGGAAGATAAGACATCTTGTTCAGAGCATGCGACAACGAATCCAGGCAGTGATAGACAGTGATGGCGGGCACACCAAGTATTGAGATGTCAGCAGAAAGAGTTCATGAGATAAGTCAGAGATAAGTAAAGGGTAGCAAGTATTGAAGTTGGAATTCGAAGGAGTAAAATAAAGTAATGTTCATGGTTAATTAAACAGAGCACATCGGTATCCTTTGTCTTGATGGTGTGTGGGGTTGTGTGTGTGTCCACGACGAACGCGTTTGGCTTGAATAGGAGCTAAGTGCAACTTTCAGAATCCGACTTGAAGCCACTCAAGCGCTCATAACTCGACCAAATGATATCGTAGAGCAACGAAAGAGGTATCAAAATGCGCAGGAGAAAGCTGCGCTTTATATACATTAAATAAGTTTTTGCTATATATTTCAGTTTCCGATAAATCTGACCATCTATAATCGTTTCGATACTTTATTGGTTGAGTTTATATTGCAGCCGTGATGTATAGTCTGCATCTTCTTTTATGGTCATTCTGCCGACCTTGATTTTCCAACAGTCAATCAGAAACATGCATGGCCGCGATATTGCAGTACAATGCGAAGAAAGTTGAACAAAGTTCAAATCTCATTGCCGGCCAAATTTCCACAGTGGGATGAGAATTTTTACCTCTGAGCTTTTAAAAACCTGGCTCAGATTTCATCGTGGCCATGGTGTGGAGTCTGCTTGCTTACTTGCTTAATTTGAGTGGTGTCCTCAAACTGTGATGGCTTCAATTTCCACAACTTTCTGTCCTCCATTGCTGTCCTGATGTCTGCTGCCTCCAGTCCAGTGTCATCATTCTGAATGTCAATGTAGGTCAGAGCCCGAAGTACTCAAGTTTGGTTTTGGTAGGGACGTGCATGAGAATTTGAAAGTGGACCCATAAATATACCAATTTTTCAAGAAATTTGGACCCATTGATATACCAAAAGTCAAAATTTTCGCCAAATTTAACCCAAATTGTCTTGGTTTTTACTCATTTTTCCAAAATTTTGGGAAAATTTTGGCTAGATTAAGGAAAAATTGGGCTATTTTCCGAAAATTTTGAAAAAAGGACCCATTCATATACCAAAATAGGCTTTGAAAAAGGGGTCATTGATATACCAAGAGGCTGAAAATGCTACCCATATTTGCGGCACGTCCCCGTATGGTCATTTGTACTGAGTACCCCGGGTCAGAGCAGGTCTTTCAAGTTTCTGCCTCCCATGCTTGGGCATCCAGTGTACCATTTTTGATGCGGGCTCCTCACTTCTGGAACAGTGGCCAGCAAACCGGGTTCTTTTTTCCCTGATCTTGTGGCTTTTGGAAGACCTCCATATAGGTCTGCATTTGACATATGTTCCTTCCAATGCCCATTCAGCACGGTTCTTAGCATGCTGCCATCCAGACCCTTTGCTAGTTCAGGGGTGATGGTCCATGCTTCGCATCCATTAAAAGTGGAGTCTGAATGGGACTTTAATGGCTACAGCACTACTTTTGGGCTCTGTGGCTGTCTGGTTTATGTTTTCAGGGTCAAATTTTGGACAGGCAGTTTTGGTGAAAATGACAGGCACTTGTCAAATCCTAGTTGTGTGAAGGATGTATGTATCTCATCAAGGATCCTTCACACATCCAGGATGGGCATTGCAAGATTTCGAATAGGCCTACATAGTTGGCCCAACCATCAGATAATACAACATGATAGAGGAAAAAATTAAAATTCAGAGACCTGTTTATTATTGTGCAACCACGAAAAAATGGTATCTTACCGTTGTATATGGTAATAAATAATAGTTCTGTTTCCTTCAATACTTGGCGCACCACCTGAGTCCACATTAAACTTATTTAGAGCAGTGCTTCGAGGAAGCACTGTAACAGTACCTTAATCTGACCTTTTAGGTTTTAAGACTACTTCTAACTTTTTAAAAAACACATTGAGCATGAAACTGTTTTCTTGGAAAAAATCACTTTTATGTCCTGTTATTAGGACTTGATAGCCGGGTTAGACTGCATGTGGACTTGATTGTCTATCTTGATGGCTACATTTTATTACACTAGTGTTGTTGATATTCTTTATTGCCATAGTTTGTTTACTTTTTGCCATGTTGTTACTAATGTTGTAGCTGTATCGCCCCAGTTCTCATTCGCCTAATTATTCCAAGAAATGTTGTGGTAGGAGTAAAGCAGAGTAGACACAACAAACATAAGAAGACAGTTGAATGCATGATCAAATAACTGCAAATGACAAACGACCATTCCTTACTCCCACTTACATGTAACACACTACACCCACTCTAGTAGTTAACCCTGTATAGCCTGTAATATAGTATAGACTATGTAGATTAAAAGTTAATATCACCTGCTATAGATTACATCCACTGTCTGGTTTAAAATTTATGACACTTTTACATTTTCTCAATTTTCAGATTTGCTTAAATATGTGCAATTTCAACATTTACCTACAGCCATAAGAGCTACTATACAAATCTCTTTATGGCATCATAATACTAATCATGGCGTGTCCGTCCTTCCGTCCCTCTGTCCGTGCGCTATCGCGTGCACGCGGTACGATAACGTGTGCGCGCAGTGCGCATCACATGCTCGTAGTGCGAGGAGTACCGACGGCGCAGTGCGAGCATCAGAAAGCATTACAGTGTGGCTAACCCTAACCTATTACCCCTACTAAGTTGAATATTGTGTCAAATTGGGTCTTGATCGTTGACGTATATCAAAGGTCAGGGCAGGTAGGCCTATCACGAGAACCACCCAACCCGAGAACCGCGAAATCTAGTTCACTATAATGGATAGCCCATGTATGAGTTATCCATAATGCCTACTGCATGAAGGAGATATCAAACTTTGCACATTTTATGACTTGATAAAATGTCTGCAGGCATCAATCTGGCCAGTTGATTTGTCATTTGCATGAGGATCATTGTTGAAATTGACAAGCCAAACAAGGGCGTTAATTAGCATGTTCAGCAACTATGCCAGTTTTCACTGGTAAAGATTTATGTCTGTCTGCTTTGTTGACGTGAATTGCCATATATCTTTTATTGGTTTCATTGCTCCCCATTGTAATTCTGGAAGTCGCATGATTTCATTAATTTTGCTTAGAGCTTGAGTCTCTTATGATTCTATTACATGTAGAATCTTTTTATCTTAAAAGATAACATTAGCCTTTTCTGTATTTGGTTCATGCTTGCTGTTTGCTTGTTTCTGGGTTTTTTCTGTTTTTTGTTTGTTTGTTTGTTTTGGGGTGTTTTTTTTTGTATTGAGCACCTGTTTAGTTGTAGGTCCTAAATGAGTATTTGATATGTATGTGCATATAATTGGCTATGGTTTGTGTTTATGAGCTTATCCCTAGTGTGTGGCCATAATGGATTTCAATTTAGAAATGTTTTACAAGAAATAAATTAACAGCCATTAGGATGTCACAAAGGACTGCAATTATGATACGTTCACCTTCTAGAATAGGTATATAAAAGCAGTGTAGACATAGTAAAAGGATATCCATGGGGATCAGTTTTCTCTAAATGTATAGCATTTACATCAGCTCCTGAGTAACGTAATAGAGAATGGACACTTATATGTAAAAGAGTACCAACATCAACAAAATACTGTATGTTTAATGAATCATCTTTCAGACCTGAGGCAATGGTAACTCATGGGTATTCATTTTCACATGATGTGCTTCTACATAATGGGTTGTAAAATATTTGCATGTTATGTAATAATATGCACCTGTCCCTGGTACACACAATTTTGTGATGGCATTAATTTTCCTTGATCTGGGTGTCCACAAAATAAGTGTGTTGTAGAGGGCATTTAATGTGATTTTCCCTAGACCTTGGTGTCCAGTATAAAACAGTGAAATAAGTATGACACAGAGGGCATTAATGTGATTTTGCCTAGACCTGGATGTCCAATAAAATATGTGTTTTACGTTTTACAAAGGGCATTAGTGTGATTTTTCCTAGACCTTGGTGTCCAAAAAAATAAGTATTCCACAGAGGGCATTAACATATTAAGTTTTCATAGACCTGGATGTCCAATAAAATATGTGTTTTACATTTTACAAAGGGCATTAATGTGATTTTTTTCTAGACCTTGGTGTCCAGAAAAATAAGTATTCCACAGGTCAGAGAGCATTAACATAAGTTTTCCTAGACCTGGGTGTTCAGTAAAATATGTGTTTTACATTTTACAGATGGCATTAATGTGATTTTTCCTAGACTTTGGTTTCCAGAAAAATAAGTTTGCCACAGAGAACATTAACATAAGTTTTCCTAGACCCGGGTGTCCAGTAAAATATGTGTTTTATATTTTACAGAGGGCATTAACGTGATTTTTCCTAGACCTTGGTGTCCAGTAAAATAAGTATGTTACAGAAGCCTGTGATTTTTCTAGCACTGGATGTTCAGTAAGGTAAACTTTTTACAAAAGGACATAAAATATTAATGTGCTTTTTCCTAATGATGTATAATATTAGGGGGGTCACACATTAGCTCATTAGGTGTCTGCATACGACCCATAAATGAACAATGGCATGTTTTGAGCATAAAAAATATCAAATTGTTTTCTTCATAGAGACCTAAACATTTTCAAATATTTATTTAGTATATGTGTAGTTACAAAAAAAATATTTTTAGGTCTATTGACCTTTTGAATTTTACACGGCGGCTCTGTGAAAGCACCAGATTATTTATCAGCAAAGACCAGTGTCTGGAGCCGCAGAAGCAATTAAGAAATTGCCTTTAGAAAGTGAGTTTTTCGACCGGTGCCAACGATGTAGTGAATTTTAAAGTTACTTTTTCTGAACCATGAGAAATGTATCTTTATTTTGGCACAACTTGTTTTTTCTCGATAAATTTGAAAATTTGATGTTTTTTGCCCGAACGTGTGTATTTTCCCATAGGAAACGCTGTCCAAGGGTGAAATTTTGATATGATGACTGTAGATGATGAGTTACCCTACTGTGTGCCACATGTGCAATCAAATTGAGACTCCTTTTTCCTGAATCTCCACAAAAATATCTTTCTTTTGGCGTAAACAAGAAATTTCTAGGATGTTGGGTTAAAAATGGCAATATATTGAAACATTTTTTTGGCCATTTTCCTGTGTATTTTCCCATAGAAATTGTTGACCTTACTTGTGAAGTTTTCATATTTTTCCATTTCTGGAGTGTAGTTATCAACATATTATGACCAACTTGTTGTTTTTATCTACAGCAGTGGTCCAACTTGAAGTCCTAGAGTTGTTTTACCTTGAATATGGATGTACAAAGTTGATATTTTTATTCCGAGGGTGTCCGTAACTTGCTGTTTCATTCTGTAGCACTTTTTTACATTGAGCGGCAATTTCCTTGATTTTCTAGATTTTTCCCACTTTGGAGGCAATTTCTCACAATATTTTGATGCACATGAAGCTTTTGTTGTTGTTTTTGTGTTTCAACCCAAGGGTTAGAGTTGGCTTAGTGTAAATGCAGCCATTCACAATTCATATTTTTAATCTGAGATTGTCGTAAATCTGCAATTTTATTCTGCAAGGGGTTAAAATGAGAGTGCGACGATCCTTGATTTTGGTGTTTTAGTCCATATTTGGAGTAATCTTTTTCAAAAACTGAAGCAAATGATGTACCTCTTGACATATCTATGTTGAAAGACTCAGTTATACAGCAACTTTAAGTGAAAATCGGACATAGGAAGCATATAATTTTGATTTTTTTAGTCTTCAAACATGCCATATTGTCGAAAACATGCGTTTTTATCAAAATCATGCTGAAAAACAGCCATTTTTCGGAACTTTTAAATTAGCGTAACTCGAAAACGCTTTATCCAATTTGAACCATTTAAATTGCTATCTTCATCATTTTGCAAGATGCTTCTGAAAAACTTAATGCCAAACATTTATATTGTAGATAAAAGAATGATGTGACCCCCCTAATAATATAAAGCAGCAAAGCAAATGTGTTCAATTATTATTTAATTTAAAAGTCTTTGATTTTTATTATTTTATTAAGAAATTATTAACAAAATTATCTGGAATGTGTTTAGAAGATGAAATTTACAACTTCATTTTTAGACACTTTTCTAGAGTGAAGTCACCCAGTCATGCTTGGGTTGATGTTCATATGTTATTTTCTTTGATTATAACTGGATTGTGAGTTTCATAATCGCATTACACCATTAGCAAAACAAGGTAACAATTCAACATCTAGAGGGGATTGTTTCACATGGCATGCTTTCTTTGAAATCATTCCTATAGGGTTATTCTTCATGTTCGCATCAATTAATACATTGTGTGAAAGAAATGCAATATATTAAACTAGGGTATCCTTTATTGTGATTTTACCTTTGTTTTGATAGGTAGTGCTGAGAATTTGTTTTATAAAATGTCATTCAGCATTAATGGAAGCATATATATTGTAGTTAAAAGCATCAAACTGTAAGTAAAGACACTGTAAGCTCTTGGTTGTGAATGGTAATAGCTTGATGCCTTTAGACCCTATAATGTGGCTTCTAAACCTTTTGAGATATGAGTTAAAAGCCTATGAGCATACTTCCATATGAAATAACACATTTATAGTATCAGGAGGCAATTGAGTGTGAATACAGTTTCATTTCACAAAGAAAACTAAACCAGTATTTGTTCCAATATAATATATGTTGCTTCAGCTACAGCCTCTTATTTACAAAAGTATCAGCAGTAACAAGATATGTGATATATCAGGTTGACAAATTCCAAGGAGGCATAAGTCTCAAGTACTCTTTGGTTGCTTTAGAAAGGGAAATGTTTTGATGTGACTGTCTGTAAACTGATTTTGTTGTTGTATTGAGATTTGACCAATATACATTATCCCTACAAGGTAAGTCCCTTTTAATACTATGGCCTCCAAAAACTAATATCACCTGAGATCTAATCAGCATCACCAGGAAAGCTTTGTTCCTGGACAGGTTGACAGGTTCTCAGGTTGTATTAGCTTTGGAGGCCATAGTAAAGGAACCTCCCGGCAAACACTAAAATGTTCTTAAAACGTTTAGTTGTAGGGTTCATATATAAGTCATGAAAACGTTTTTAATTGTAAATATTTTGGGCAAACATTTTTGCAATATATTTTTCCAACACATAAATAGCATTCAGTTTTGAATGTTTTGCATCAAGTTTTCAATAATGTTTTTCCTTCCCCTTATAGATGTCACTGGTGAAGATGATGTGTTAATTGTCATATTCTTAGAAGCAATACAAGAAGAAAACTGTTTCCTCACAACCGGGAACATCAATTAATTGCACCAGTGCCTTTAGCTAGATTTAGAGTCCTGATAACTTGAAGTAAACTATCATCTTAAGCTGCAGAATAACATTAATATAATCAACTTACAGAACTGATGATTCAAATTAAGGGTAAAAAGATTTTGAAATGACAGTATTTCTGGGAGCAAATGTTTCTAAGAATAGCAACCAGTTGCAGCAGGAGTAGATACTAATGGTATGATGGCTTTAGGCTAGACTGATGACCTGATTTCATCTTCAATAAGCAAGATAAGCATCCCATGCGGCAGACAATTCTTACTGGGAGCAAGGTCTTCAATTGCAGTTGATTTTGAGGATATCAAATTTGAGATGTATTGAGCTACAAAGTGTATCTATAGTCATGATCTAATTTTTGAATGCAAGACTAATTAGTGGCAAGGTTTCGAAAGCCTTGCCTTTGGGTTGTTACTTTTACCTTATTTTCGTCACCAATTTGACATTGTATTGTGAGGTAAATCAATTTTATTCATTTAAATAAACTGAAAATTGGAGGGAAATTGTAAATGTAGGTCATGCTCTCAAGTCAGACCATGACTCCGTGAGCCTGTGGTCAAGCTATTGGCAAGTGTTCTTTTATGAAAGTATCAAAGTGCTTGCCATCTCCCTTTTCATGTGATCTCAATCCGATATGACTTTGGACTTTCATGTTAGATTAAAATCCAAGCTGGGACCCAGCCTGCCCTTTAATATCCGGTAGATAGTTTTTTGATACCCTAGCTTCTTTTTCAACAGCAAGTGACTGTAAGCAATGTGATTCGTATAACATGTTAGCAGGTGTAGGCAATTAAGAAGTTACATGGTACAAATATCTACTTACGATATTATGTGTTTCTGGGCCATATTTACTAGGTTAATTTTTACTTTACATGATATAAGCCAGATGACAGGTGTGTAATTAAGTTATGGGTGAATAACTTCAACATAGATCCATTTTTATGTCTTAAAGCAACAGCAACTGTGCTCTGCTTCAACCCATGTAGTATTTCATGAAGTTAACATTGTGTGACCCTAAAACCTAAAGATAATTCTATATCGGCCAAATTACTGACTTTGACCTTCTTGTGCTATTGGTAGTTCAAACCTTTGTAATGCTCAAACTAGACACAAACCGGGAACATCAGCAATTAATTGCACCAGTGCCTTAAGCTAGATTAGAGTCCTAAAAACTTGAAGGAAAATATCATCAAAAGGTGCAGAATAACATTAATGAACTTACAGAACTGATCATACAAATTAAGGGTAAAAAGATTTTAAAATGACAGTATTTCTGGAAGCAAATGTTTCTAAGAATAGCAACCACTTGCAGCAGCAGGAGGAGATACTAATGGTATGATGGCTTTAGGCTAGACTGATGACCTGATTTCATCTTCAATAAGCAAGATAAGCATCCCATGCGGCAGACAATTCTTACTGGGAGCAAGGTCTTCAATTGCAGTTGATTTTGAGGATATCAAGTTAGGGATGTGTTGAACTACAAAGTGTATCCAGTCATGATCTAGCTTCTGAATGCAAGACTAATTAATGGCAAGGTTTCAAAAGCCTTGCCTTTGGGGGTTTATTTTTACCTTATTTTCGTCACCAATTAGACATTGCATTGTGACGTAAATCATTTTGATTCATTTAAATCAACTGAAAATTGGAGTGAAATTGTAAATGTAGGTCATGCTCTCAAGTCAGACCATGAGCCTGTGGTCAAGCTATTGGCAAGTGTTCTTTTATGAAAGTATCAAAGTGCTTGCCATCTCCCTTTTCATGTGATCTTCTCAATCCGATATGACTTTGGGCTTTCATGTTAGATTAAAAAGCCAAGCTGGGACCCAGCCTGCCCTTTAATATCCGGTAGATGGTTTTGAGTTTTGATACCCTAACCTCTTATTCAACAGCAAGTGACTGTAAGCAATGTGATTCGTATAACATGTTAGCAGGTGTAGGCAATTAAGAAGTTACATGGTACAAATATCCACTTAATTACCATGCATATTATGTGTTTCTGGGCCATATTTACTAGGTTAATTTTTTGCACATGATATAAGCCAGATGACAGGTGTGTAATTAAGTTATGGGTGAATAACTTCAACATAGATCCTCTTTTATGTCTTAAAGCAATAGCAACTGTGCTCTGTTTCAAACCATGTAGTATTTGATGGAGTATTGTGTATTGGACTCATGTTGCTGGAGATATATTTTGACCTTTTTAAAGTAACATTTAATGAAATATTGATTTCTTTGAAGTTGCAAAAACTTCAGAATTTAAGAACCAAGTATGTTAGACCTTTGGTGTTTCCAGTATATGATAGCATAGTGTTTGTATATGGTAATAATTATTGTAACTCAATTTTCAAAAATGCCTCCTTTGGCCTCCATGGACCAGATCATGTCATATAACAGAGGTAGCCTGTAGTAGTCGACTGCTGCCCTCATTCATCAATGGTCTGGGTTGACGACTGAGAAAACTATGTGGAAAAAAAGTGACAGACTTTGCAACCAGAGCACTGAGACATTGACCTTTTGACCGAGTTTGTTGTTTTAGAGCTTCAGAGCCTCAATCTTGTCACAAAGGCGTGGTACAATGGTACAGTACACAGGTGCCGATAATCAGTCATGCTATGTCGCATAGCCAAAGTCGCAATTGAATATTTTCA
This sequence comes from Amphiura filiformis, assembly GCF_039555335.1. Lineage (NCBI taxonomy): Eukaryota > Metazoa > Echinodermata > Ophiuroidea > Amphilepidida > Amphiuridae > Amphiura > Amphiura filiformis. The sequence goes on from NC_092635.1 coordinate 38,389,184, forward strand.
TGAATCGGACACGCTACTTAAAAGTTATTCAGTCGTCGCTACAAAGCATAACTCAAGTACATGCGCAGTGTAGACGAATGATGGATTTAGTCTAAGCCTGTAGCAGGTGCATGCAGACATCAATCTTTCAATATTTTGACATTTCCAAACACTATTGGAAGATAACATAGATCTATCATGGTTTGCTAGTTATGGACAATGTATCATGTTGGTGTGGAAACCATGTTTAGAACAAAATGTTAACGAACATGACTTTTAGAACAAACTAGCAGTAAATGAATGATTGATTTGTAGGATATTAGCGTCAGAGGGACGCTGATTAGGTGTATGCTAGGGTTGATTCATCAGTAAGTCAACTATAAAGTTCTAGAATTTCTATGAGTACTACTGGTGCAGCTGATTCCTGTTAGAGTGGTCAAGCTTTCGTCAGATGTATTTTTGACTTTATCAGGACATCCTGAAGAAGTCACTGATGAAAGCTCTACCATTCACACAGGGACCAGCTGCACCGGTACTGACAACGGCATACAAAATACGATAACTTGTTATGAATTCCCATCAAGAAAGCTATCTACATATTTTTCAACTGTAAAGGTCATACCATACTAAGCAATAACAAGGAGCATGGCATTTTTTTGTGATATAACTTCCGTTGCTTATTGGAATAGCGATTTCCAATATCTGATTGATAAGTTGCTAGCATACCCTAACATCAAATCACAAGCAGTTGACTTTGTCGCTACATTGCTAGCCACAACTGAAACGCTACCAGCATTTGATTACTAGTGAGTTTTAAATTGCATGCTGCAACTGCTCTATGATGGCCTTAATAGTTGTAGCCAAGTTTATAACTTCTAAAAAAAGACACAAAAATCATGTAAATTTCCAAATGTTTGGTATAAAATTTTGTGAAATATTTTTCTGTGTACTGCATAAATCTGATGACAAACCTTTTAAATCAGTGTTTACCTGTTGTGTCCTCAGAGACAATAAAAGATGAAAACTATTTACACTTTTATCATGTATCCATTATTGCAATTGCTTTTTATCATTATAATCATGACATTTAAATCAGATTTGGGCCTCCAAATAGTTGTTGTTTATATAGTTATCATAGTCACAACAAAAGTTTGAAGTTGTGCAACCCTAGTACTTGAGTTCTACTGCTGCCACTGACTTATATGGTATAGTTGGTGGACCCCATTATAGGTGCATGAACAGGGTAATATCTGGGTGAAAAATAAGAAGCAATGTTTCAGAAAACTTGATTTAGTCGTATATAGAAAACATGAATGTCAATATGCTCATTACACGCTAATCAGTAATGTAGAGGAACAAAATAGACATGGCAATTGAAGCATAACACCTCATATGCTTATGTGATATTTATAAATGATCCACCAGCATGTTTTTAATGTTTCAAATATGGGCAAAGCAGACATCCTATGTTATCAGAGGCAATGAACCAACAGTAATAAGTAGACTGTAAACGAGGAGCGATGGGAAAGGTGGTATAAAGGAGTGATCAGACTGTCTCTCATAATTCCCTTGGAACTCATGAATGTGAATAAATGATGATGAAATTTGTGAAATGATAGCGATAATAACACTCCTGTGCCATTTATCTTGTTTTATGGGTAATACAAAAAAAAAAAATTCATGGTGTATGTTGATACAAAGTGTGTGGATGAAATATGTAACACTTTTGAATAAAAAAACACCAACTTTTGGTTTCGTTTCAGTAAACTTGATTTATGTAGAAAGCAATAACTTAATTTCACTCTCATGGTACTCATCAACAAGATTATTTATTTATTTCCCATAATTTATTTCCCAAAACTGAATTCTGCCAGTTTGTGGTACTTTTTGCCCAATTTCAAGTGCATTTTCAGTTTTTCTAGGAAAGTGCAGTCTCATGCCTGATTTAGAGAAATAAAATACACATGACAATTAAAGCAGGGCATCTCATATGGTTGTGTGACATTTATTAATGATCCACCAGCATGTTTTTAATGTTTAAAATATGGACAAAGCAGACATCCCACAGACATCATATCAGAGGCGATGAACCAACAGAATTAAGTTGACTTTGTAAATGAGGAGCAGTGTGAAAGGTGGGATGGAGAAGTGATCAGACTTATGAATGTGAATAAATGATGATTTAGTAATAACTACAGATAAAATGTGTGAAATATGTTTTGAAATATTGATATATGTGAAAAATATATCAATAATAATCCCTATGGAACTCATGAATGTGAATTAATGATGATTTACTACAGATGAATTGTGTGCAATTTGTAGTAATAATGACACTCAAGTGACATTTATCATGTCTTTATGGGTGAAGAAGTGTTTTTGTTGGATTGTCTTTGTTGATACAAAATGGGTGGTCGAAATGTAGAACTTCTGAATAGAAGACAATCAAGCTTTAGCTTGGTTTCAGAAAACTTGATTTATGTCGAAAACAAGAACCTCCTATAGTATTCATCACCTGCTAATCACACCCTAATTTAGAGGAACAAGATAGACAAGGCAATTGAAGCGTCTCATATGGTTATGTGACATTTACAAATGATCCACCAGCATGGTTTTAATGTTTCAAGCATGGACAAAGCAGACATCCCATGTTGTCACAGGCAATGAATCAGCAAGAATAATTAAACTGTGCAAGTGAGGAGGGATGTGAAAGGTGGGATGGAGGAGTGATCAGACTGTCTCTCATATTCCCCATGGATGTGAATAAATGATGATTTAGTTTTTACTACAGATAAAATGTGTGAAATTTGTAGCGATAATGACACTCCTGTGCCATTTATCATGTCTTTATGAGTGTTTTTTGTTGGATGGTGCATGCTCATACAAAGTGTGTGGTAGAATACAAATACAAGCAATTTTATTGGATATTTCAAAAATTAACTTAAAAAAATAAATTCTGGTGTTTCAAGTTTTGGTTATGAATAAATGATAATTTAGTTTTTACTACAGATAAAATGTGTGAAATTTGTAGCGATAATGACACTCCTGTGCCATTTATCATGTCTTTATGGGTGTTTTTTGTTGGATGGTACATGCTCATACTGTGGTCAAATACAAATACAAGCAATTTAACTGGATATTTCAAAAATTAACTTTAAAAAAACCTTTCTGGTGTTTCAAGTTTTGTTTAAACGGTCGCTCTGTGTGGAGACACGCTTGGGTCCTGATGCTCAAGCCAGGCTAAAAAGCCTATAAGCATGCTGGCCTGTATGGAAAGAGAAGTGAGAAACAGATTTGAAGACAAATAACAAGGAAAAGAAGGCCACTCCCAACCCCGGCTCCCAACAATCAAGTTAACAATTTTACTGTCAGCCTTTGGGTCAAGAGAAAGGAAGTGCTTAATCCAATCTCAACTGCCATTGAGTTTTTGGTCATGTTGTATTGTTAGGATAAATAAAGCCTTCTAAGAAACTAGTTGCATTTTATCTGATTAGTGTTAAGTGACTGATCAATTTCTGACCACCGAAAAGGATTTGTAAGTAATTCAGTTCCTTTAAAACAATGTATATGACATGGATTTCAACAGATCTGAATAGATAGCTGTGATCAACAGGGAACAGGTTTTTTTACTAAAAACTAGGTCACATCACACACATTTTGTATTGTACAAAACCGACCCCCACACTTACTACTTATAGTGAGTAATCATTCTTGTTCTTCAAATTTTCAAGCATCCCCTTCATGAGGACTTTCATCAAATTTACCACCCCTTTTTCATGCCCAATTGAGAACAAAATTGTGCAAAACATCCCTTTTTGCATTTTTCAAAGGCTACAATTTTTTCACCTGTATAAAACTTCCTTTTTCAATGAAAATCAATAGCGACCTAAAATTGATGTAAAACAAGGAAGTTAAGTTCATAGAGTTTTTTTACGATATTGCAACAAAGAATATATATATAAATGTAAAATGTATGAATGTAACAAACTAGAAAAGCTTAATAAATAATGATTTACAAATTACTTTACTGCTCATTCCTATTCATATATAATGCACAACTGTACATTACCAGATTATTCCCAAACACCATTTTCTCCTAATTTCAAGGACAGTTTGTGTGGCTTAAAATTAGCCCTATTTTGATTATTACCCAGTCCTTGCTGACACTCGAAAAAGTACACCTTTTCAATGATATATAGAACAATCATGATTACCCACAACGAAAGAGAAAGACATATGGTATTGTAATAGCAGAAGCATACAAGAGATGTGACAGCAATGAAATGTGTTATTCAGTTAGCAAATTAATGAAGACAAATGTAATTGAGAAGCAATTTCAAACCCTTATTACGCTCCCTGTGATCTATAAGTGTTTAATGATCTCATAAGTATAAAACAGTAAGGAAAACTTGAAATGCCATTAATGCTTCAGCCCCTTCAGTTTTTTCAACATCATGAATATAAATGTGTGAATTATGTGAAACAAAACATCTGCAAGTAATATAGGGCAAATTTGGAAAGACACCATCCACTTCATAAATCTTTCAAACGGCGCTAATGAGAACAAGAGGCAACTAATTTTGTGCCTGCCCGTGCATGTTACGAGAGACTATTCTTCACCAATCCCATATGCACTCCAATTTGGAACTACTGTCCAACTTCCCTATTGTAGACCTCTTTCAGATGGATTTCTCTATTATCCAGCTCTGTATATCGTAGAAAAATACTGTAAAGATTAGCCTAATGGCGCATATTGACTACTTAACATAACAGAAACTTAGAGCACAAACTAAAAGTGCATGGGCCCTTAATTCTTGTTGGGATTTTCAGAGGGATGTCTCAATTTGCATGTAAAATTTACTGTAAGGCAGCAGAGTCGCAAGTGCGCCATTCAGTGATTCTTTACAACTTTTACAGCTTAATTTCATGCTCTTAAGTAGAACTTTGTTGCATACTAAAATAAACATCTTTCAGTATTATTGCCCCATTATGGTTCTAATGATAATAATATTAATAATGAAAGTTCACCTGTGTTGGTAGTGAAATAATTTAGTGGTGTAAACCTGTGATCACAACACAAAAAATTTGCGTTCCTGGAATTTTCAGCGCACCTGGAATTTTTGACACTTCTGCTGATGAAAGTCGGTAGTGTCTATTGAAAATTCCATGTACGCAAATTTTTGTGTTGTGATCAAAGGTTTAAACCACTAAAATAATAACAATAATAACAATTATGATGTTAATAATAAGACATATTATGCAAAATTACAAAGTCATGTTCACTTATCTAGCCAATCTTTGGTCCAATATTGACTGGATAAAAGACTTTGAACTGTATTTGTACAAATTTAGTGTCATCAACCTATTCTTGATATGCCTTTATGCCTTGCACACCTAAATCTTCACATGTAAATAATGATTTCTCGCCCTTACATCTGTGTAGTAAATATGTTTCCTGTTCCATACAGATCACACAATAGGTATTATGTCTTCTTATGTGGGGAGTCAGATTAGAAAGCAATGCATCATGGGATAGGTAATCATGGTAATACTCTTTTGGTTGATTGAGAATGTGTCTGCCTTAAAAGTGATAAATCACCTGGTTGAAATCATGAAAGAACAAAGATCTGTGTCAGTGTGGGATGTCAGGCTTACATTATAAAAGGCACCAATGTCAACATACCTGTCCAACACATTTCTGATATTATTGAAAATTGATGTTCCAGGTCTTATCCTGTTTTATTTGTAACAAGTGTAATGTATCATACATATCTTTAGATAGTTTTCATTAAGGAATCCAACTGTATCCTAAAAAATTCCTGCTAAACACGATCTTGCTTGCCTCTTTAAGCAATTCTTCACAGTGCCTTATTTAGTCACAGTCAGTGGACCAAAATGCCAGTACCACTTTGAGCTACTTTGCAAAGACATTGATTAAGACTATTATTTTTACCAATGATTTGTCTTTTTCTGATTGCCACATTACCTCAGGATGTTATTGTGGACATCATCAGGAGCATCTTAGTGGTGTTATTGTTGTTGTTGTCATATAGAATGATTCTCATCAATTTGACTGCTAAGTGCTAAGCATAAAAATGCAGATCCTTTTAAGATTACAACACATTTAATATACCCTAGTGAACACAAAACAAATTTCAGAAAAAGGTTTAAATGTCGGGGTATATAAATGGTACAAACATTCTAAAAATACTCAAAAACTACAAAATAGTGTAACTCTGTCTTCTTTTATACAAAATTGACAAAGTGATTTATATGCTATACTGATCAAAATATGGTTATGGATCCAGATTTGTTACTTTAACAATATTGCTCTGATGTTTGAGAACTATCTTAAATGATGTATATTTTGTTTTTGCTTTTCCCCTCACAGGGTCGACCGTACCATGACAAAATGAAAGTGGATTGCACAGAGATGCTTTACTGGCTGCAACAGGAGAGAAGACAGCAAGCTTTAGAACGTCACAGCTTGACAGAGGGCATCAAAATACCTGTAGCAGAGTTACCGCCTATACACTCAGTACCAGTGCCTTTCTAAATACCCATGTCTGTATTCTGTGTATTGCATGTGTTTAGTAAATACCACTTGTTTATTTTGAGTACCCATAGCATATTTTTTGCTGTCAGTATTATGTCTGACTTGAGGTGCGCCACAGTTGCATACTTGTTAAAGAAGTGTTGTCACTTGGGTTGCGTATCGTAACAGTTTGTTGTGAGCATGCACAGTTATGATTGTGACATGTATGCAAGAAAAAATATGTGTTTTGTGATCTGCAGCATTGTGTATTTGGAACAAACTTTATCAAAGATTGGTTATAAAGCATAGATGCCAACCCACCGATATTATCAGGGATGCTTCCTGAAATTAATTCATTTGTGTACATTCCTGCAAACAAATATGATTCAGGAAGGTTTTGTACCGTAATTCTGAAACCTCCCTGATTTCAGTTTGAAACCTCCCTGATTGCAGTATGTGAAATGTTGGCATCTTTGATAAAGATATTACCACTATGTGAAGATATTTAACATTATTTGTAAGTGTGATAAAATTCTTTAAAAAAAAAAAAAAAAAAAAGAAGAAAACTGTTTAGTTTACATTAATTTTAGAACACTAATAATGAGTGATGATAGTGGTTTATCCCTGGAAGCCAAGAACATTTTACTCAAAAGTATTAAGGGATCAGATTTATTTATTAGCATTTTTTCCAAAACATCAGTAAAATTGTAAATCAGACAAGTGACATTTCATGCAATAATGTTCAAGCAACAAAACACTTGTACTGCTAAGTACTGAAGCCCCATGACACTGAAAAACACTTCAGTCAGCACCATGAGAACTGAAAAGAACAAATGGAAATCAAGATGGTCGGTGTCTGGTCCTATTTTTTGGAGTAGTATACTTGTGGCTGCATAGGTAGAATGAAAGGGTATTGTCCTATTCTTTACACCCAAATAATGTGTCTAAAGCAATACAAACATAAATAAACAGGCATAAAGGCATAAACTCTTGAATATATTATAAGTAAGTAAAGTGATATCTCTATAGCAATAATGTATAATTAAAGAGCGATCTATTTTTGTTATTTAAAAGTATGATTGTATAATTGTGTAAAATGTGTTTTAAGCTTTCAATTGCATATGCTGTGAAAATAAACCATGCTTGTTTGCTGGAACTGTTTTCAACCACCACAACAAATCAGAAATAAGGAGTCATGGCTAGAGAGATCGGACCTAACCTTTTTGGCACCTGTCCTTTTGGCACCGAACCTTTTAAAAGCAGGGGGGTAACTTGACTTTTAATGGCACTTTGGCCAGTTGGGCAGGTATAACCAGAGAAGATGTAATATTTATTACATCTTCTCTAGTATAACCAATACAAGTTACTAGCTCAAATAGAACTTTGACCTGCCTGATGTAAATAACTGTGCAGTTTTACCAGCCCAATAGTAAAGTTATCAGCCATCAGGCCTGCCAATGGCTTTCTCATGAAGTGCTGCTCGGGCATAACCTTTCTAACTTTTAACTGGTTAGACGATTACCAACACCAATGAATGTATGAAGAAAGTAAAGAGCTCGGCAGGGCTCATCCGTTAGTTCAGTGTACTTTGTTAAGAAGCAATTGTAGATTTTCACTTCCTTGTTTCTTTCTCAGTTAACATATGTCATTATTAGTTACCCTGTTTGCATCAGATAATAGGCATTCGTATTACCAGTTTAAAATGTATTAGTCATTATCTAGATGAGACACCTGTAATGCATATGTCAGTAATGCTTAGATGCTTCAGATAGATACATCACCCCACATATCAGATGCATTACACGTCTGAGATGCAAAAATGTAGAAATGAAAGCAGTTATGAGTTTTGATGTCTCTGTGGTTGACTGGGTCAAACTGTTTGTCTAGACATGATAGGTAATCAATAGACTCTGTCTAAGATGGCATAATAACATTACATGTCTAGGATTAAGCTTAAGTGAATAATAGGTTTAGTTCATGCCCATGTTCCCATGTGAGCAGAACTTACATGGGTTCATGTTCCATGTTGTTGTTTAATAATGAGGTTGGCCATATTACTGAAAGTAGTATTTATATGACCTAGGCCTATATATAAGAGAAGAAAAAGGTGTAACTAGGTCAAATCCCTGAAAGGTAGTCAATTTCCCCTATGGTACACACACTGGGGCACAAACTGTTTCTTTCGTTTTGTTTGGTATCATTTATGGAAAGAATACAATATGCAAAAATATAGGCATATTGAAGTTTAAAATAGTAATATTTATTGTACAATAATATGTCAATTTCCACTGCTGTTTAGAGTATAGCTTTTGCACAGCAAATACCATACATGTCTGGTATACACTATAGTACTTTTTATATTTCTAAATGTAAAACAGTTTTGGCATGTTGGGAAGAAAAAGATAACATCACTGACATATAATGTCATGCTACATCTCACTACTCAGTCACTGATGAATGAGTTGTAATAAAGGTAGCTCATAGTGCATCCAATACCTGCCTTCATAAGCTCTACTTCTATCTTATAATCAAAGCACAGATATACGAAGTGGGTGACAGCCATGTGTGTCACATCAAATTCTAGTTGTATGACATAATTTGAGGTGATTTAGAAATATATATTTCCGCTGCAGTATTATTAAATTCTCTGAGCGAGATTGGTGCTGCAACTTCTCAGCAGCTATCATAACAGATAGTGCTTTTATGAGGTCTGTGTTTGACATAGTTTCTTGTGAGCAGTAGGGATGTTCTGTGATATTATAGTTTCCATGGGTACAAAAAGTAGATCTGTGTTAATGAACATATAATTTAGAGTAATTTGAAAATTAAAATTAGAGCAACCTTATTAATATTAATATTCATCTTTCTTTGTGAAACATATGATAAATTATAATGAATGTAAAGTCAACATGAATGGAATAAAATGTTTTGATGGTTTATTTTTTAAATAGAGTAATTTTAAAGCTTCCTGAATTAATGGCTGATTTGCGCCAATGAATGCCTTTATAATAAATATGCCAAGCTAATAAACTGATGTTATTTCATTCATTTATTAAATTTTTTGTTTTAGCTAACCATGGTCAAATTATTATTTTTTTTTTTTTTTTGCTTCTTTGCAAATATGTTACCTGTGTTTTTATATTTGTTTTAAGGTTTTTGTTTGTCTTATAGGGAAAAGCTTTCAATCCTAGCCAAATCTTTATCAAAGGCAAAGTCTATCGATAATTGCTACTTCTAAAGAGATAAAAAACAAAACAAGATTATCTAGTAGGAAAGTAAAATACAGAATTAATATAAACATCATATATTTTAGAAATTTGTGGACAGTGCTATAGGAACAACTTCCAAATTGCATCCAATAATCTTTGAGAGTATGGGTACCTGTAGCTGTATTGATTGTTAAGCTGATAAAAATGAATTGCAAAATGATATGATACTTTATTCCGTCCTTCCCATATCGTCCGTCCAAAATAAGTCAAATATTCCGTTTTATCGGATATAGATACTGTTGTTTTATACAAGGACTCTGTAGATTATTACCAGATTCTGTGGTAGTATCAAATCCTAAATTATTATTTATATTGTAAATAGTGATATGATATTGTGAATACATATGTTGTATAATAGTGATATGATATTGTGAATACATATGTTGTATAATTATTTGAAATTGAAATAACAATCTCTACTTGCATAATATTTTGATTGTCTCTTCTCATGTTAATTTGTCTTGATATGTAGAAAAAGTATGATATTTTAAACAGTGTTTATTATTTGAGCAAACTGCTTTCAGTTTCACAACTTAATTTCCTGAAAGTTTGTAAATCAAACACCTCAGACTTGTTGCTCTCTCACTTCTCTCTTTCGCTAGATCTTTCGATTTGATTTGATTTGATTTGATTTATTGATAATCCAGGCAAACATACATACAATAGCAGAAAAAAAGCCTTAAAAAAAAAACCACAAATACAATAGTCAACGGGGTCCCTGGCGGATTCCCTAATAGCGAACTAAATCACTTTGAAGTGGGTCTCCGATAACCCCTTTGACAAAAGATATTATATATAAAAAAGCGATAAAAAAACCGCACACACAACACATTACTGATAAAGGTACATACAACTACGTGTTTTGCACGAAAAAGAAAAGAAACTAAAAACAATTTCACTGGAGACATTCGGTAAGGTGGACCATAACCTGGGAAATGCGACAAAGAGGGAATTATGGAAAGCGTCAGTTCGGCTGCGATGGAAATGCCGGAAATCTATGTTGACTGCTTGTCTGGAGGAAAGAGTATTCAGCTTGATATAGTCAGCCCAGCTAATATTGTATAACACAGACGACATCCAACAGCAAACATATTGCGAAGATAATCGAGAAAGAATGGTGGGAATCTCAAGGGTCTGGAGCCTTGTACTGTAGGAAGGCCTAGACTGCCAGGGACCAGGAAAACAGTATCTGGTGAACCTTCTCTGGACCCCTTCCAGCTTATTTTTGTGACCCTCCCTGTTAGGAGCCCAAGCTGGAGCACAGTACTCCAGGATAGGTCTCACCAGAGCAAAGAAAAGCTTCTTCATGGTATCCGGGTCATTGGATCCAACCGTTCTTTGGATGAAACCAAGCAAACGTTGGGCATTGTCTTAGGAGGTTATGACCGTCAAAGGTAAAGAGCTTTCATTATAATCTATCACCCTCATGTTCCTATATAAGTTGCGACTGACGTCAACCATTACAAAGGCCAGTAATGTAATCACTGCACCTGTTGCGTCAACCATTACAGAGACGAGTGATGCAATCACTGCACCTGTCTCACCTGGTCAACATTCCTCAGATATTTGAGCCCCATATACGGAGGTCAATGTGTTTTGATAAAGCTCTTGCAAATAATCGTTAACAAACCAATACACGTAATGTTTGTGAAACTATGTGGATTTGTAATAAGGGACGCATCCGGGCGAGACAAACTTCCGGTTTGATGGGGGCAAGTTTTTTTTTATACAAAGACTAATTATTTTAGTAATAATGGGTAAAGTTGGGTTTTTTAATGATAGTGGGGAAAGTTCTTTTATTTATTACTTATTTACATACGATGTAGGATTAGAAAATGCAATACAAAGAAATCTTTGATTAAAGCCTTCAAAACACTTGCATGTTTGTAATTTACCCTGTAACAGTATCCATATGAGAAATCAAGTGGATTCGTCTCTCAATTTTATGTTTGAGCTGCATCTGGACTATTATGTCCAACAAAACCACCCTATATATCAGGAGATGTGTACAATATGTTGTTTTTATGGTCGGATTGTAATCCTATCATGTACTCGGATGTTTTACCGCTTGTGACATCTGCTCACCTCTTGACATGGTTTTTGCTAATAGAAAAATTGTAGTTTTTAAAATATAAAAATTCTTTCAATGAAAATTGTTCCTTGTTTTCTTCCTTTATATTTTGCCATTTTCGCACCCCCGCGGCAAGGTTCTCATGTTACAGGCTTTTAGAGCTTTTAGCTCACAAATTCTTGTTCCCCATGCAAAACTGATGATTCAGAAAAACTAAGGTGTGGTAGCTAACCCATTTTACTCTGGTCTATCCATGTAAGTAAAACTTTTGTGGCAAATTGACCAGACGAATACTGGTGTGATTTTGATCAAAATGTAATCAATCAAATTTGGAATTTAAAAGTTAACCCCTGTCTGACCTTTTCGGGCCAGAACTCTTTTAGGGGCAAGGTGCATTTTTACAACCAAAGTTTTTCTGGTATTTCAACGTCTTGGGCAGAGTTATGATTTGGATCCAAGCCTTAATCACAAAAAAAGCACATTTAAAAATCGTGCACTTTGCAACTGGGCTACTCATCATATCTCAAACGAACACGCCAATGTAGAGAATTTGCGAAATGAAGTACGATGTATATAACTTAGCATTTCACATTATGCTGATTCAATGTACGTTTCACTCACACCTGTACGTTTAGTGTCTTCGAAAAGAGCGATATTGTCTGATTGTATTCAATCAATGATTGCACACATACACAGGTGGCATGACAGGTGATAAGTGCAGCCTACTTATAGTGCAGGGCAATACATTCAAATTGTTTTCACCCATCGCTATAGTAAAATCATGTTGCACCACTACTACGGCGAATTTAACACCGATTTCAGACTTCAAATACTTGTTGTCACGTACATATTCAGTTTAAACATATTGAGGAAATCCATGCTGGCAATCGATCAGTATCATGGCATTTGTATCAAACATGTTTGTCATGAATAGCGATGTGAAGTAGATGTCATATCTGTGTCAAAAGTGTTGACAATCAGTGACGAATCATATTATAAATGAAATGGTAACAGTAATAAGACGACCTTGAATGAAGTATGTTGAGCACTTACAATTGCTTGCTGTATTGACGTAATTTGAAGTCATTACTCCGAGCATCGAACGCCTTCATTTCATTCTAGATAGAATCAATGCATTTTTCCCCATTTCCCGTACATTCAGCAATTTGCTATGTGTTCTCAGGTAAACTTGAAGTACTTCAGTCAAATCTAAAAATATACATGACTGTTACACTGCCTCGAAACATGTAACTTCCTGGTATGAACTTAAAACTATTTGGCAAATATATCAAATATCGTCATTCACCAACCTAACATGGATTTGAAGTCATGGAAGTAGACGCATTTTGATATAAATCATGGTAATGGTTTTGACATTATAATCCTCAGCAATTTTGATTAACATTACGTGATTGAGCCATACGTCTTCAACCTGTTGACTTTTAAGCTTTTTAAAAGGCATAAAGAAAACAACGTAAAAGGGGAAGGTGTGGTTGGGGCCTTACGTCTTTTGACTAAGGTTTTTAAAAGGCATAAAGAAAACAACGTAAAAGAGGAAGGTGTGGTTGGGGCCTTACGTCTTTAACCTCTTGACTAAGGTTTTTAAAAGGTGTAAAGAATACAATGTGAAAGGGATGGGCAAAAAAGTCATTGGCTTGTTTCCATAGCTTCCCGAATCGCTTTAGACCTTTTATCGTGTTCACGACCAAGGATATTAGACACACCCCAGTATATAACATGGTTAGCCATGTAACGTGATTTGTGATGGTTATTTTGTTCCATTTCTGATGTCCTGGGTTCTGAGAGAGTGTCTTTTTTCTCATACGTCTTCTTCACTTCCGCTTGACGATTAGCGAGTCTTGTACCGAACATGCGAGAGGTTTCACCTACATAGGAGAGATCACACTTTTTGCATCTGATTTCATGGATTCTATTACCGGTTTTTCCCTTCCCAAGCTTGTCTTTGGGATAAAAGCAGGGAAGTATTTGTCTGCGGTGGAGTTTCATTGCTGTGTCAACTTTCGTGAACACGCTTTGGACGCGTTCCGAAAAAAAAAAACACCGCTGAAATAAGGAATGGCCACTATGCCTTTGTTCTTTTCCTCGGTAGTCTCGCTTTTCTTTGATCTCAGTTTTATAGCATCTTTGGTTTTATCATGCATTTGATTTTGAACTTTGTCCGTGGCCCAATCTGGGTAACCATAATGTTTCAAGGCTGCACGCACTCGCTCTTCTTCTTTGATTCTATCTTCCGTTTCGGTTACTACAGAGTTCATGCGATCAAATAGTGTTCTAATCACACATTGGTGGTAAAAATGACTATAATTCCTCCATAAGTTTGAAAAGCTTCAACAAGATAGCCAAAAAAGAAACAAAACCATGATTAGCAAGAAGAAACGAAGAGTGCCATATTATTACTAAGATGACGAGTTGGAGAGATGCTTCAGAATATGTCATCTGCATCGAGCGTCTGTGCATAAACCTTGTCTTTAAACCTCATCGTAACATAATAACTTTCAAAATTAACCCTATTCCTACATTTCCTTTATACACCTGGAAAATGAATTATGTAAGCATACTCCAGGAGCAATAATTGGCCATGAAACATATTCCACAGTATTAGACTATGTTAATATCTTAACTATAATGCTTTTAAAGAGAAACATAAAGGATTACACATTGACCCAGATGCAATATAGTCCAATATCGTCATTCGTCAACATGGACATAGTTCAGAAGTAGACGCATTTAGATAATCATGGTAATGGTTTTGACATTACATAATCCTCAGCAAATTCGATTAACATTAAGCGATTGAGCCATACGTCTTTAACTTGTTGACTTTAAGGTTTTTAAAAGGTATAAAGAAGACAACGGTTTAGGGGAAGGTGTGGTTGTGGCCTCGTATATAATAATAAACTAACAAGCAAATCATCATGGCATTAGCAACTGGAACATTTAATCATTTCATGGTTGCATCTTCACATTGTAACGCTGCACTTATCTTGATTAGATTGAGGGTTGAATTGATTCTGCGCGAGTTACCTTAATATACGTGAGGTAAGATGCAACAAGATATTCGCAACACATTATTCAATTTAAAACATGTAAGAGCGACATACCGCAACATTCAGGTTGACGAGTTGGCCCAGGTGTTTAGTCAGACAATGAAAACAAATTTAACAAGTAAGATGAAAGAGGGTGTTACACGTTCACATTTCGACAACAGGGAAACTCAAATGATAGACGATATAATTAAAGTGCCTTTAGAAAGAATTTATGTATGTTATAAAAGTGGTGATGATGTTAATATTGAATATTGTTCAACCTTACAAAAGAAGAGAACTCTTTACATTAACTTTAGAACACTTTTAATGGTGAGGACACCACATTGGTTCATCCCTGGAATCTAGGAATACTATACTATACTCAGAAAATAAAGGGATCAGATTTATTTTTTAGCATTTTTTTTTCAAAACAGCAATAAAATTATAAAGTGACATTTTATTAAAGAGAAAATATCACTTTTTTGCCCAAATATTTAAAGTTGTTTACATCAAGGTAAAGCGGTATCTCTATAGCAATAATGTATAATTAAAGAGCAATCTATTTTTGTTACTTAAAAGTATGATTGTATAATTGTGTAAAATGTGTTTTAAGCTGTTAATTGCAAATGCTGTGAAAAAAAACCATGCTTGCTTGCTGGTGCAGTTTTCAACCACCATGACCACCACACCAAATCAAAAATAAGGAGTCTAGCATAAATGGCATGGCTAGAGAGATCGGACCTAACTTTATCGGGACCTAACCTTTAAAAGCAGTGGTGTAACTTAACTTTTAAAGACACTAGCCAATGGGGCAGGTATAACCAGTGAAGATATTACATGTAATAAAAGTTACTAGCCTAAATGGAACTTTGACCTGCCTGATGTAAGTAATTGTGCTGTTTTACCCGCCAAACAGTAAAGTTATCAGCCATCAGGCCTGCCAATGGCTTTCTCATGGCTTGTTATAAACTGCTGCTCTGGCATAACCTTTCTAACTTTTTACTTTTTAGGGTTCATCAATTTAATAGTTCATGTACTTTGTTAAGAAACAATTGTAGATTTTCACTTCCTTGTACTTCTTTCTCAGTTAACTTTTGTCATTATTAGTTATCCTGTATGCATCAGATAATAGGCGTTCCTATTACCAGTTTAAAATGTATTAGTCATTATCTAGATGAGACACCTGTAATGCATATGTCAGTAATGCTTAGATGCTTCAGATAGATACATCATCCCACACATCAGATCGATTACACGTCTGAGATGCAAAACTGTAGAAATTAAAGCAGTTATGAGTTTTGATGTCTCTGTGGTTGACTGGGTCAAACTGTTTGTCTAGACATGATAGGTAATCAATAGGCTCTGTCTAAGATGGCATAATAACATTTACATGTCTAGGATTAAGCTTAAGTGAATAATAGGTTTAGTTCATGCCCATGTTCCCATATGAGCAGAACTTACATGGGTTCATGTTTCCATGTTGTTGTAAATGAGGTTGGTCATATTACCGAAAGTAGTATTCATATGACCTAGGCCTATATATAAGAGAAGAAAAAGGTGTAACTAGGTCAAATCCCTGAAAGGTGGTCAATTTCCCCTGTGGTACACACACTATATGGGGCACCAACTGTTTCTTTGGTTTTCTTTGGTACCATTTATGGGAAGAATACAATATGCACAAATGTAGGTAAATTGAAGTTAAAAGAGTAATATTTATTGTACAATTATATAATATGCCAATTTCCACTGCTGTTTAGAGTATAGCATTTTCACAGCAAATACCATACCGTAAAACCCCGTCTACAAGCACATAGTGTGCTTCGGATGAAAGCTACATTAATCCAGTCGCCATTATGGAGTTTGAGCAAATAAATTACGGATCCAAGCATATACAAACAAGTATTATTTTAAGACCGATCTATTGTATTGGTATATTAACACTTGCTTCGAATTAATTAAGCTTTTATAAAAAAAAAAACACTATATATGCTAGTAGACAGGGTTTTACGGTATATCTGTGGTATACACTGTAGTACTTTTTATATTTCTAGATATAAAACAGTTTTGGCATGTTGGGAAGAAAAGGATAACATCACTGACATATATTATCACGTTACATCTCACTACTCAGTCACTGATGAATGAGTTGTAATAAAGGTAACTCATAGTGCATCTAATATACCAGCCTTCATAAGCTCTACTTGCCTCCTGAAATAAATCTTATAATTAATATCAAAGCACAGATATACGAAGTGGGTGACAGCCCTGTGTGTCACATCAAATTCTAGTTGTATGGTATAATTTGAGGTGATTTAGGAATGGAATATATATTTCCGCTGCAGTATTATTAAATTATCTGAGCTTGATTGGTGCTGCAACTTCTCAGCAGCTATCATAACAGACAGTGCTTTTATGAGATCTGTGTTTGACATAGTGTCTTGTGAGCATTAGGGATGTTCTGTGATATTATAGTTTCCACTGGTACAAATCAGATCTGTGTTAATGAACATGTAATTTAGAGTAATTTCAAAATTATAATTAGAGCAAGCTTATTAATATGATAGTTCATCTTTCTTTGTGAAACATAGGATGAATTATAATGAACGTAAAGTCAACATGAATGGAATAAAATGTTTTGATGGTTTATTTTTTAAATAGAGTAATTTTAAAGCTTCCTGAATTAATGGCTGATTTGCGCCAATGAATGCCTTTATAATAAATATGCCAAGCTAATAAACTGATATTATTTCATTATTTCATTCATTTATTTTTTCATAGTTTCATAGTAATGTTTTGTTTTATCCAACCATTATCAAATATGTTTCTTGCTTGTGTTTTTATTTTGTTTTAGGGTTTTGTCTGTCTTATAGGCAAAAGCTTTCAATGCTAGCCAAATCTTTATCAAAGGCAAAGTCTGTCGATAATTGATACTTCTAGATAAAAAAAAGCAGATTATCTATCAGGAAAGTGAAATACAGAATTAATATAAACATTATAAACATCATATATTTAGAAATTTGTGGACAGTGCTATAGGAACAACTTCAAAATTGCATCCAATAATTTTTGAGACTACCTGTAGGTATTGATTGTTACTGATAAAAATGATTGCAAAATGATATGATACTTTATTCCGTCCTTCCATATCATCCGTCCAAATTAAGTCAATATTCAGTTTTATCGGATATAGATACTGTTGTTTTATACAAAGGACTCTGTAGATTATTACCAGATTCTGTGGTACTATCAAATGCTAAATTATTATTTATATTGTAAATAGATGATACATGATATAGTGATATGATATAATACATATGTTGTATATTTTTGAAATTGAAATAACAATCTCTACTTACATAATGTTTTGATTGTCTCTTCTCATGTTAATTTTTGTCTTGATATGTAGAAAATCAGTATGATATTTTAAACTGTTTATTATTTGAGCAAACTGCTTTGTAAATCAAACACCTCAGACCTGTTGCTCTCTCACTCCTCTCTCTCGCTCACTCTGTCCCCATCTTAGAAGGTAATGACCGAAAAAGTAAAGAGCTTTCATTATAATCTACCAAATGTTCCTATATAATATATAAGTTGCAGTGACGTCAACCATTATAGAGGCAAGTGATGCAATCACTGTACCTGATGCACCTGGACAACATTCCTCAGATATTTGCCCATCCCTTTCACATTGCCTTCTTTATACCTTCGATGTGTTTTGATAAAGCTCTTGCAAATAATCGTTAACAAACCAATAAACGTAATGTTTGTGAAACTATGTGATTTACGATAAAGGGACGCATCCGGGCTAGACACCGTTTCACTTCCGGTTTGATGGGGGAATTTTTTTGGGATATACACAAAGTTAAATATTTTAGTAATAGTGGGTAAAGTTGGGTTTTTTAATGATGGGGAAATTTATTTTATTATTATTATTTTGCGTATGTAGACCTTTACATGAATTGGAATTGAATGAACCGTGGATTGAAGATGAGCAAAAAAGCATTATGAGCGCTACAAAACAGACTTTCCCAGTCAAATATTTACCCAAAAAGGGGAAAAATTAAAAAGACAAATGGGACATTTCACACATTAAACTACGATGCTTATCTTGGTGAATATAAGGTCGGAGGAGAGCATGTCAACAAACAATTTTATGCCTTTATACTTCGTTTATTTTGAAGCAAAAATGATATTTGGTTACCGTACTTACATACGATGTAGGATTAGAATATGCAGCGAAAGAAAAGCTTTGATTAAAGCCTTCAAAACACTTGCATGTTTGTAATTCACCCGTAACAGTATCCATATGATGAAACCAAGCAAATTCGTCTCTTTATGTTTGAGCTGCATCTGGACTATTATGTCAACAAAACCACCCTATCATATCAGGAAATGTGTACAACATGTTGATTTTTATGGTCGGGTTGTATTCCTAGCATGTACTCGGATGTTTTATCGTTTGTGACATCTGCTTAACTCTTGACATGGTTTTGGTAATAGAAAAATTTTAGTTTTTAAAGTATACAAATTTCAATGAAAAATGTTCCTTGTTTTGTTCCTTTATATTTTGCCATTTTCGCGCCCCTACGGCAAGGTTCTCATGTTAACAGGCTTTTAGAACTTTTTAGCTCATAGTTCTTGTTCCTCATGCAAAACCAATTCAGGAAAAGTAAATGAGAATTTCTCGATCTCCAAGTGGTAGCTACCCCATTTAACCCTGGTCTATCCATGTAAGTAAAACTTTTGTGGCTAAAATGCCCCTTGCTCAGGAAAGATTTAACGTCATACAGGTAAGATTTCAAATTTAGTCAGATCTATATCTTTTCTTTGGCCATTATTGCTTGATCATAACGACTCAGACAAAAATATGGTTACTTTAGCCTATCTGAGATGTATGGTTTTCTACAGTAGCAAAAATGTCTGAGGTCAAATCTTGGGCTCCACAGGAGTCAAAACCTAAACAAAAAATACACTGCAAGTATCATACAAATGGTCTCTAATCGTAAAATTTTGATACCAATTAGCTTGCACTATTTTTGACATCTCCTAATCAGGCGAAACGGTATAACATTTGACCGTTTTGTTTATAACTCCAGAAACTATACGTTTAGGTAGGCCAAATATACTTTTTTCTGAATCGTTATTACTAGAGTACTAACAAATTTGACCTAAATACTCATTAAACCATATTGGCGACGTATTTGGCGATGTTATCTCATTTAATGATAGATAGATATGCTTTAATGATGTAATGATAATTCAAATTATTTTTGCAAGATAACTAATTTGAGACTTTTTGGTTAAAATCGGAAAATTTTTTTAGGTTTTGACACTTGTGTAGCCCAAATTACCACCGCTGACCTTTTTGCTTATAACTCGAATACGTCGTTGATAGACTAAACTAAATTGACCAGAGGAATACTGGCGTGATTTGGATCAAAATCTAATCAAATTTGGAATTAAAAAGTTAACCCCTGTATGACCTTTTCGGGCCAAAACCATTTTAGGAGCAAGGTGCATTTTTGCAACCAAAGTTTTTCTGGTATTTCAACATCTTGGGCAGAGTTATAATTTGGTTCCAAGCCTTAATCACAAAAAATGCACATTTGAAAATCGTGCACTTTTGTAACTGGACTACTCAGCCTATCTCAAACGAAGAGACGCCAATGTAGAGAGTTTGCGAATTGAAGTACGATGTAACTCTGCATTTCACATAATATATGCTGAGTCCATCACTCACACCTGTACGTTTAGTGTCTTCGAAAAGAGCGGTATTGTCTGGTTGTATTCAATCTATGATTGCACACATACGCATGTGGCATGACAGGTGATAAGTGCAGCCTACTTATAGTGCAGGGCAATACATTCAAATTGTTTTCACCTATCGCTATGGTAATTAATCATGTTGCATCACTACTACGGCGAATTTAACACCGATTTCAGACTTCAAATACATATGTCACGTACATATTCAGTTTTAACATGTTGAGGAAATCCATGCAGGGGATAGATCAGTATCATGGCATTTATATCAAACATGATTGTCATGAATAGCGATGTGAAGTAGATGTCATATCTGTGTCAAAAGTGTTGACAATCAGTGACGAATCAGAATGAAATGGTAACAGTAATAAGACAACCTTGAATGAAGTATGTTGAGCACTTACAATTACTTGCTGTATTAGGACGTGTTGGAGTCCCGGGTTGGAGTTACTTTCATGTTGTACATTGAATTACATCATGAATTGGAATTGACGTAATTTGAAGTCATTACCCCGAGCATCGAACGCCTTCATTTCATTCTAGATAGAATCAATGCATTTTTCCCGATTTCCCGTACATTCAGCAATTTGCTATGTGTTCTCAGGTGAACTTGAAGTACTTCAGTCAAATCTAAAAATATACATGACTGTTACACTGCCTCGAAACATGTAACTTCCTGGTATGAACTATTTGGCAAATATATCAAATATCGTCATTCACCAACCTAACATGGATCTGAAGTCATGGAAGTAGACGCATTTTGATAATCATGGTAATGGTTTTGACATTATAATCCTCAGCAATGTTGATGTTGACATGAACTGATTGAGCCTTACGTCTTTAACCTCTTGACTTGGTATAAAGAAGACAATGTGAAAGGGATGGGCATAAAAGTCATTGGCTTATTTCCATAGTTTCCCGAACCGCTTTAGACCTTTTATCGTGTTCACGACCGAGGATATTAGACACACCCCAGTATATAACATGGTTAGCCCGTGTAGCGTGATTTGTGATGGGTTATTTTGTTCCATTTCTGATGTCCTGCGTTCTGAGCGAGTGTCTTTTTTTCTCATACGTCTTCTTCACTTCCGCTTGATGATCAGCGAGTCTTGTACTGAACATGCGTGAGAATTCACCTACATTGGAGAGATCACACTTTTTGCATCCGATTTCTTGGATTCTATTGCCGGTTTTTCCCTCCCAAGCTTGTCTTTGGGATGGACGAAGATTTGTCTGCGGTGGAGTTTCATTGCTGTGTCAACTTTCGTGAACACGCTTTTGGACGCGCTCCGAGAAAAACACCACTGACATAGGAATGGCCACTATGCCTTTGTTCTTTTCCTCGGTAGTCTTGCTTTTCTTTGATCTCAGTTTTATAGCATCTTTAGTTTTACTATGCATTTGGTTTTGAACTTTGTCCATGAGCTTCCATTGCCCAATCTGGGTAACCATAATGTTTCAAGGCTGCACGCACTCGCTCTTCTTCTTTGATTCTATCTTCCGTTTCGGTTACTACAGAGTTCATGCAATCAAATAGTGTTCTAATCACACATTGGTGGTAATAAATGACTATAATTCCTCCGTGAGTTTGAAAAGCTTCAACAAGATTGCCAAAAAAGAAACAAAACCAGGATTAGCAAAAAGAAACGAAAAGTGCCATATTATTACCGCGCTAAGATGACTAGTTGGAGAGTTGCTTCGGAATATGTCATCTGCATCGAGCGTCTGTGCATAAACCTTAACTTTAATCCTCATCGTAACATAATAACTTTCAAAATTAACCCTATTCCTACTTTTCCTTTATACACCTGGAAAATTAATTCCGTAAGCATATTTCAGGAGCAATAATTGGTCCTGAAACATAAATCCACAGTATTATACCATTTTAATATCTTAACTATGCTTTTAAAAGGAAACATAGAGGATTGCACATTGACCCAGATGCAATATTGTCAAATATCGTCATTCGTCAACATGGACATAGTTCAGACTTAGACGCATTTAGATAATCATGGTAATGGTTTTGACATTACAATCCTCAGCAAATTTGATTAAGATTACGTGATTGAGACATACGTCTTTAACTTGTTGACTTTAAGGTTTTTAAAAGGTATAAAGAAGACAACGGTTTAGGGGAAGGTGTGGTTGTGGCCTCATATATAATAATAAACTAACAAGCAAATCATCATGGCATTAGCAACTGGAACATTTAATCATTTCATGGTTGTATCTTCACATTGTAACGCTGCACTTATCTTGATTAGATTGAGGGTTGAATTGATTCTGCCGGGTTATCTTAATATACGTTGGTTAAGATGCAACAAGATATTCGCAACACATTATTCAATTTAAAACATGCAAGAGCGACACACCGCAACATTCAGGTTGACGAGTTGGCCCAGGTGTTTAGTCAGACAATGAATTTGAGACCAATTTAACAAATAAGATGAAAGAGGGTGTTACACTTTCACATTTCGACAACAGGGAAACTCAAATGATAGAATATACATGTAACCATTATACACACCCTGCAGTTAAAATTTGACTATTTTACAGTTACAAAAGCGCCTTTAGAAAGAATTTATGTATGATATAAAAGTGGTGATGATGTTAATATTGAAGGGATTGTTCAATCTTACCAAAGGGCCAACAATTTTGAACAATGGTAATGTTGGAACTTGATCATAATTCTATTCTTCTGGTTACACTGTTTTGTCCGTATTAAAGGATAATCTAACACAAATCTTATTTTGCTTATACACAATATGTCAGGTTCTGACAGGAATTGTTGAAGTGAGTTTACAGATACCAATGCTACCACTATTTTTCAATTAATGCCTAATTGACTCCGACGCCACTATTTCCGGGCCATGTGGTATCTACCTTTACACCATAAGTTAAAGCCATGATTTCTCCGTGATACGGAAAAATTCACGGAATTCAGGGTTTGCTCACCAGTGCTCACGGAAATTTGAAAATGCCACAAAGTAGTGAAAATCTGTGTAAAATGTCTAACTTTTGTGTTGATTTGATAATTTAGCAGTAATAAACAATCCATTTTAGCATTTATTCTAGGCCTACGATGCAAGATTCTGTCCGATACAGCTATCGGAAGTACACATAAGACAATTGATGATGCTTATGAGACTATAGTAAAAAAGGTAGACACAAAGTGGGGTAATGCCGGACTGTGGGGAATCCCGGACACGTCGATTGCAGCTAAACGGAGAAGGTGGCACTATTATACTACCTTAGGGTATTAGCTACCTCAAGGTGTACCTCCCGTGTACTACTACCAGCGCTTTGGGTCTCGTCTTTCTTTGTGAAAATTACGAAAAACAGAAATTGTCATTTTGACTTTTATCTGAAAAGTGATTTATTAGCTGGGTGACAGTTAATGCGACAAGAGACACAGATTAAGTATGGATGAAAATTATGTTTGATACTTGATTGTTAGCTGGATGTATGAATTATGGTATCTTAAAAATGGATTAGTAGAACAAGCATTGAAAAAATAAATCGAGACCGTGAGGGGTAATCCCGGACACACATGCGTATCTATACAGATGGGGTAATGCCGGACACTTGTTATTTCGAAAATATAGACAACAACAACAGCCCCCACAGTTGTATGATTGAGGTAACAGAAGTACCTAATACATTCAGGGGATTATCATCCTACTGCACTTTCCCTCTTAGCAACAATCACGTGTCCGGGATTACCCCGTGTCCGGCATTACCCCATCATTTTTTTCTTTTTTTTCTTTTAATTATAACTTATTAACTATAGATGTTGAGTTATTAAAAACTGGTTACTAGTTAGAATATTACTCCTACTTTGCATTGATATGATTTTCACTGATGAACTTTATTTAATCTTGTACCTGTGTAGCCTTAACGAAAGGTGCCCGGGATTACCCCACTTTCCCCTACATATAATTATATAAGACAAATTACACTTTTAAAAAACATGCTTGTATGGGAATGTATGCACTTTTCAGTGCTTTATAATGTAAAACGGAAAATCACGGAATCGTCCAATTTGTAACACGGAATTTAAATTTTGTAACATAAAAATCATGGCTTTACCATAAGTATCATCAATTTGAAACTGAAGAGTCTAGATAAAAACATACATTGCCCCACATTGTTGTTGATAAATCCGTTGTGGCTGAATGAAAACAAAGAAACTATTGATACTGTTTTAGTACGATCAAGACGTTCTTTAGAAGTAGGCGAGGTTCAAATTCCCGATAAATCGTGTACACAAAGCGTAATGATTAACGTGTTTCTTTGTGCCGCCAATCAGCTGCGATCGTATCAGATAACTTTGCTTTTAGCGTATTAGTGTTCACAATTTATTCCTATACTTTGCACCGATTAAACCTATCGGAAAAGCAAATGGTCAATTGGTCATAGTCCAAAATGACAATAAGCACTCGTCATGCTCATGAAACAAAGAAGAAACAAAACCAGGTTATTACGAACAAAAAGCTAACAAACGATGAGTACCGTGTTGCTGCGCTTAAAGTTTGGGAGATCGGCAATGGTGATCTCATCTGCATGCCAGGATTTTATACACTAATTCAAAACCTCAAATCGTAACATTAATAATTTTATAAAATTATGGAGAAGAAATACAATCAGGATTAGGAAGAAGAAATAAAGAGTGCCATATTGTAGTGTTAAAATGACTTGTTGGAGATATACTTCATAATATATATTCTGCATTTAGCATATTATAATTACGTATTTATAAATACGAGGGGTATCCAAAAGAATTTGACATCACCCAGAAGAGAAATATCTATACCGAAGAAATTTTGTCAGTGTAATCACTGGTCCATATGTACATTATGGTCCAAAAATGGTCTCATAAGTATATTTACTTTTTTACAGGTGGCGCTAGATGGGCAGTAGGCGCATATTAAACCTGCAAGATGGTGAAAATTGAGGCACGCAGCGTGATTAAGTTCCTGCATTTGAAGGTAGGCCTACAATGCTCAGAAAATCTATGATGAAATGAAAGCAATCTACGGTGATGATTGCCAATCATATGCACTATTGCTTTTTGAAAAGGAATTTCCAAACTGGCCACATGTCCCTCACAGATGAGCCAAGAAGTGGACGTCCATCACTTACGGATGATGCGGCCACAGTGAAAAAACTCAAGAAAGTGGAGGATCTTATCATGAAAAGGTTATGCGCCTACTTCCCATCTAGCGCCACCTGTGAAGAAAGTAAACATACTTATGAGACCATTTTTGGACCATAATGTACATAAGGACCAGTGATTACACTGACAAAATTTCATCGGTATAGCTCTTTCACTTCTGGGTGATGTCAAAAACTTTTGGATACCCGCTCGTACGCACGTGACCACCTTCGCGCTGCCATAACAGCTTGTAGACAGAGTCGAAGTGACCTACACAGCGGGCGGTCCGTCCTGTACATTTGAATGCAAAGGCGGTAAACAACACGAGACTACTGTTCATCAAAATTGTCTATTTTGTTCAACTTTGTGATATTGTAAACGTTTCCGTAGATATTTTTCCGTCGGCAAACACTTTCAAAATGTTGGTTTTGATAACAAATTACAAATTCGGAATCCCACATGTGTAATAATTTTGCTATTAAATTAATACTTAAATTTGATGGTATTTATCAAAAGAGTTCCTATCCTTTTCTCTATAGTGGTCGATGGCATCAGGATTTAGTCACGCTGGCTGGTCTTGGTATGTCGTGCCCATCATGGCTCACGTGCGTATTTATAAATACATATTTATAAATATAGTCAGAAACATACTGTTTAGTGTCTGGGCGGGCATAAAACTAATCATAACATTAATACTTTACGAAGTAAACCCTATTCCCTACATTTCCTTATCTTTACTCTTGGAAAATTAGTTCTGTTAGCATACTTTTGAAGCCTAAGATCACAGAATATGATGATGATATCTTAACTTTTTAAATAGCACTATAATAGAAGATTGCGCAATTTGGCCCAGATGCAATATTGCCAAATGAATCAGCAGTTTCTACCAACTAAGTCTGTCATGTCTACAGAGAAAATTAAACCGGAAACGAGTTTAGAGCGCACCTTGTTTCAACTTGCTGTAAAGAGAAGTGGAACAAAAAATGTTACTGTTTGTTTTTTGTTTTTTGGGTTTTTTGGGAGGGGGTTGTTTGTTTGTTGTTAGAAGAAGGTGAAGACAAGAGTGTTAAATGAGAATAGGCTGACTTACGTACGAGTATGAAAAGATGAAGAAATAACTAAGCAGAATGAAGTTCATTTGGTTTCAGAGTGTTGAATATAAAGTTAGTTTTCGTTTTGAGAAGACGTATTATTTACGATTTATACAGAAAAATATGATTACGACGATGATAATATTAAATGATGATGACGTACAGATGAAGCGGAAGAAAGGGGATTTTTGTTTTGTTTTTATGTAACATCACTTTCATTTGAAAATAAATCATGCAAAATCAAAACTTTTAAAAGCTGTAGCAACAAGAAACGTCAAGACATTTTGACTAGCGTGATTACGCTGAAGTGTACTGATTGACACATTTTCAAAACATTTTAATAGATGAATTTATATATTAACAAGGAAGTGTTAAACCTATATTTTAGTAGGTCGCACCTGTTGTTTGTATTTTGATGTACGAGCGTATAAAATACAGTATACCGGTAAGCAAACCCGAAACATACATGCAACGTTAGAGTACTCTGTTAGAGTACTATGCCTGAAGTTTTTCAACCTGTTGCAAGTAGATCTGATCTCATGTTTCAATACAATTTATTCCAAAAGTGAAATCTGCTACCTTTAGGGGGTACTTGAACCTCAGCATGAAAATGTCAAAAACAGGGGACAGTGCAATGACAGATGAAAACGACCCGGTTTTGCCAACAATTAATGGCTCACTCTTGCATGGACGTGGACACTTACATGGTACGATGGACAGATATGTTTATGGGAAGCTTTATATCATCAGATTAAGGGTAATACACCCTGGCCAATTTGTGCCTATTTTGCATTTTCTCAAAAATTATAGCGCATTGGTGACAAGTAAGATATGTATATTATAAGGGCAAGGACTACAACTACTAAATCAATAACTACTTGCCTTGAGTTGCTGAATGTGCAGTGCAGTAGTTGAAGTCCTTGCCCTATAATATACATCTTACTTGTCACCAATGCGCTATAACCTTGAGAACAATGCAAAAATAGGCACACAATTGGCCAGGGGTGTAGTACCCCCTTAATCAAACTGGTTCTAACCAATAGCCTCATATGATATTTGATGTTTGTTGATTCTAATGCAATGGCGTCTTTAGCCTCATATGACATTTGATGTTTGTTAATTCTAATGTAATGTAATGTAATGGCGTCTTTCTATATGCTAATTCATGGTGTTGCAACCAGCGATGAACAATAACAATGGATTGGATCTTGCCCTGTTCCCTACAAGGACAAATGAGTGAATGTTCTTAGTCATCCAGTAGTTTCAAACAGAGTTTTGGAATTAAATCTAATACTGGAACTTATTTTTTGCAACTGACCAGTCCAGTGGGTCAGTTGCCTGATGAAATCTGGTGATTCCAGACACAACGTAGCAAAAGTTGCAAAAAGTAAGTTCCCGTATTAGATTTAATTCCAAAACCCCGTGTGATAAGGAGTTAGCATGGTTAGGTGACTACACTGCAAAAACTATTGAGTAGTTTTTACTCATTTTTGTTGAGTTGTGACTTATATGAGCTCAATGTTGAGTAATTTTTACTCAACTGTTGAGCTGTAACCTTTTTACTCAGTGTTGAGTAAAATGTTTTTGCAGTGTATAGGTCGAGCAACAGGGTAGAGACTCCTGAAGGGTTTTTAATATGGTGGCATCGATATGAGGCCTCATCCAAGGCACGAAACACTGAGGGGTTGGGCAGGAGTGTTTGGTAAGTAGGCCAAGAAAATTTACTCACTAGATAGGTTAAAAAAATGCGTAAAATAATTCCCTCATTTAATTCAAATGCACAGGATCTTGAAAACCCGTGTTCACAGTCTATCAACCGTTGACTATATAGTTTAAGAATGATGATAGAAGTCCGAAAATCGGTTCAAATTTATCTTCGCCGGTGCAAGGTAACTTGATTCATCTGCATAATCGTTTGTATGTTACTTTCATACTTGGCTTTTATATTCTACTATTTCTAGACCTGAAAAGAACGATAACATTCCTTTAAAAACTTGTAGACAATAACCAGACTGGATCTAATCTGAGTGTTTTGCATTTGATGGATGAGTTTCAATAACCGACTTCTTCACGTTTGTCATCTGTTCCCATTTGTGACTACTCGGGTATTTCTTGATTAATTTGACGGTTACATATTGGGAACAATGACATTAACCTTCATAGGTAAATGTTAAAAATGAGCAGGTATAATCTCACTGTATGCAGTGGCAATGGCAATTGGTGCCGATATGATGACTGCATGAGTCCCAATGAAAGACACTATTTTGTAGGGTTTCATCGCCAAATCTGTAGCCATAATATGCCATAGAATAAATACACAGTCATAGACCTATACATATAAATAATCCAAAGGTGAACTATTGCAAACTTGCAAAAAATATTTTCGTTGATTGCATTATGCTTTCTTAAAGGCCCTTTCAGTGATTTCACAGGAACATTAAAAAATGGAAATTTGTCAGAGTTGCTTAGAAATAAAGAATAAGTCTACAGAATTTCATTAAACCACTTTTCCCTGAATACATCGACAAATTAGTCAAAAACAGAAGTTTTAGAAAGGTTTTCTACTTCAACTCAGATCGACTCGAGAAAATCGAGATTTAGTACAGTGCGCCACCAATCGACTGGAAAAACTTCCTAGTCAGTGTTTCTAACACGGGGAAGTAGAGTCTAAATTGATTTAAAACAGACGCTTAATTTTTGTAGTAGAAAACAAAATAAGCAATTAAACGTCACCGAGGCAAACTAACGGTCAATTCAAATATGAAAAACAGTTAAAATTGTGTATTTTGTTTAAAATAGTAGCTACTGATGTAACAAGTAGTAGAAACAATACGCAACGCGTGTTGGTATGGTGGAGAGTGAGCTTCTTTCGATCTCGAGTCGGACTTTTGTACTGTCAGTATCAAAAGTCCAGATTCATGTAAATGCTTTATTTTGTTTAAAATACACGGCTTTCGACCGAACCACTAGCAGGCTATGTTAGCACATCTATGCCAATTACAAAGGTACCAAAATCTGAATTTTGATGATTTTTACGATCGTCCGGATGAGCAAATCACTGAATGGGCCTTTAAAGCCATATTATAACCAGGCGGTGATGGAAGCGATATCGCCAATTTTGAGGTCGCCATTGGATTAACACATAATCAAGAAATCTTCACAAACAATTCTAAATTTGTTATGTGGTGTCAAAACAAAATTATCTTACTCTAAAACCGTCGGGGTACGACCGTGTACAACACAGGACGTATGTTAATTTTCCATTTGTACTTGCCGTGTCGGCTATGATTGAGTGGGGCTGTCAGCCCTGTATCTTCGCCAGCCTCGTACGTCACGTGTTGCGCTTCCTGTGCCGCCTGATTATAACATTTGCTGAAAAGAACGCCCTCAAAAAAATGTTAAATTCAGGTTTTTACACGATTGTAATGTACTTTAGTAAACAAAGATTCTCTGCAAAAATCAAGACTTTAGGTGCTGTAGTTTTGTCAAAATCCGAGATTTTCAATAAACCGCCGGATTCGGCGTTTTATTATTACGATAGAAATGTTACTCGAACGCGTATGCGATGTCAACACACCCCTACGTACACGGCGTGCGGGACACGCACAGACACGCCACAGGATCGTACCATATTACAACCGCCGAAGTAACATGCATTGGCGCTAGTTGTAAATTCCAATTTTCTTTGCTTTACCTCACTTGTTTGGCTCAAAATTAAAAGGGGGCATATCTGACAGTAAATGCTAACATTTTATTGAAAATGAATACTAATCTATTTTTAAAGAAATGTTATAATATGGCTTTATATACAATATAACATTTCCACGCTATTCCGCTAAAAATCTTAGACTTTGTGTTGGTGATCAGAATCATGTTCAATTTACGTAATCTTCGTCATGGAATACCATATTCCAAAATATACAAGCCAATTTAAAATATTCCTTTTTATTTAAATCCTACAATTGACATTCGTTGCTTATTTAAAAGACTTAATCCTGTGTTATATATATACATAGTGTTTCAGCGATTGATAAAATA
Organism: Amphiura filiformis; assembly: GCF_039555335.1. NCBI lineage: Eukaryota > Metazoa > Echinodermata > Ophiuroidea > Amphilepidida > Amphiuridae > Amphiura > Amphiura filiformis. Next base: position 38,420,131 of record NC_092635.1, read on the forward strand.
CAATAAGTTTTCAATCGCACGTAGTTCTTCCGGATGAGCTGATCCGTTTCGCACCGAGTGATTATTAAATTTCTTTTAAAGAAATAAAACTGCATAAAACATAAAAGACAAAACATGACAATGAATATTGTGACTTGAGGCGTTCCATTATGTAAGGGAAAATTATTTTTATATGTAGCGTTTTCTTTTACATCTGGATAAAGAAGTTTCGAAGCATAATATTATATTTTAACGATTAACATCAATGGTAAATATACTGCGCCCAGAAAGTATCCTTACATTTTGGAAAAAAACATTTTTAAACTAAACCATATTTGGATAAATTTATTTTTTTAAATAGATGCACCTAATCCTGCACATTATTACACCCCATTGAATCAATGTGACCTCCAGAAGAAAAGTTACAAGCATTTGATTAGACGAAGGTCCAGTTTTAAAAGTGAAAAACTGCCCTATATATACAAGCCTTATCGGAGCATGCGACGAAAATGAACAACCATTATGGACAATAACGGTGACCACACAAGATATTGATTGGATTATAAGAACATAAACAAAAAGAACTAAAGAAAACTGAAACAAAAGAATTGAAAAAAATAAAATAAAAGTTGTGAAAAGTACAGAAAAGAAAAAATTAAATAAAAACTTACTGCTTTAAATAAAGCTTGACTGAAGAAACTCTGTTGTCTCCTTGTTGCGCTTTTTTGAATCTTTTTGCCATGTATAGGCCAGTTTGTCACTTTTAAAACTGGACTTTCGTCCAATCAATGCTTGTAACTTTACTTCTGGAAGTCATATTGGATTCAATGGGGTGTCATAATGTGCAGGATTAGATAATGCGTCTATTAAAAAAAAATTACCCAAATATGATTTAGTTTTTAAATTTTCCAAGTGTAAGGATACTTTTTGGACGCAGTGTACATCAAACAAAAGGGTATATGATAATTTTGATGAAAATAATTCGTACTATACAGCTTAATACACGAGACCACACCGTATGCTTAGAAACAATGCTTTGACCCCCTTATTTACACCCCGCGGGTTTACACCACACTCTTTCCTATCCTATCCTGTCCTTGCGGATGTTGCATACCCGAGTCGTATGTTGTATGATACAAACTATTATGAGCAAATAGGATTAAGGGCTCAAATGATTTCTTATCATGATATGACAGCGTCCTTACACTGCAGAATTTAGATACTGGACGTCGCTGAAACCAGGTATCGGGTTTCAGAAACTGGACGTTTCAACCAGACAATGAGTTTCAAAATCAACTGTCCTAGGATCCTTGCATTCAGAACCAGCTGTCCCGAGTAAATGTATTTATGGGAAGCTATGGCATAATTTCATCAATACTTTGTATGGGAATATAAGGTACAGGTGATGCATTCTGGGAAGAATACATAGTGTACATGTAGGCCTATTTAACATGACAATAACATGGTTTTAAAAATGCATTATGGGCAAGAGTTCCAACAATGCATTATGGGCAAGAGTTCCAACAATGCATTATGGGAAAGCATTGAAATACAATCTACAGCAATGCATTATGAGTATAGGTATAGCATATAGTTTCAACAATGCATTATGGGAAAGCATTCCAGTACAGGGTAAGGAATGCATTATGGAAGGCATTTGACTACAGGTATAGCATAGTATCAACAATGCATTATGGGAAGCTATGGCATTTCATCAATACTTTGTATGGGAATATAAGGTACAGCTGATGCTGGTAGGCCTATTTAACATGACAATAACATGGTTTTAAAAATGCATTATGGGCAAGAATTCCAACAATGCATTATGGGAAAGCATTCAATACAATCTACAGCAATGCATTATGGGAAGACATTCTGCTTCAGAGTATAGGTATAGCATATAGTTTCAACAATGGTACAGAGAATGTCTTTAGTTATATAACTCGATCTAGCCAACTATAAACTCAACTATAATTCCAACTACAACTATAAACTCAACTATAATTCCAACTACAACTATAAACTCAACTATAATTACAACTACAACTATAAACTCAACTATAATTCCAACTACAACTATAAACTCAACTATAATTCCAACTATAGCTACAACTACAACTATAACTACAACTATAAACTACAACTACAACTATAAACTATAAAATGTTAACACTGACAATAATATACGCGGTCCATCGGACCTCCATGTCTAGAGTCCAGATTTATGTTCAGTAATCAAATTTGACGTCTCATTCTTTCAAATGTCCTGAGACATTCACCTTTATTTACTGAAAGTAAATAATATTAATAACTATTAAAACTTAATTTTAGAAAGTATGGTCCTAATAAGACTGTGAAACAATCTCAGAGCCTATTGGACTCTACAAAGCACGGACTCACTTATTCTTGACACCAGAATACTAAATGTTTTAAATAAGCGCTGAAATGACTCGGACTTAATCTTAAGTCCATACAATATGACCTACCATATGTGACCCGGCAGCACAAATGAGCCGTAAATTCCCTAAATTGTATTCTGAGTTACGATGTAAAATGTGTACGAAGGTCGTATTCATCGGTAACTTAAGCTGGCCCGACATCTGTCTGATTTTGATAGTCATAAACTAATCAATAATCCTATTATTGAAGTGGATAATAAGCTTCTACCTTAGATGGCTATAGAACTTTTAATAGCTCTGGTCTTTGTTTGCTTTTACTAAATCCTGTTCAAATGGTGGGTTACCAGGCATTGTATTTTGTACAGGTATGCATAACCAACAATTAAGAATGAGAGAACTTTCTTAAACCTCGTTGACTTGGGGATGATTTGAAATGACCGCCAATTATGACTGTTTGATATTTATTGCCAGCAATGTAGAAAAAGAGACACATGTACAAACGTAAAAAGCTATAATTTTGTTGAAGGAGCAAAGTTTAACAAACCATAACCCAGCTTCTGGATATCGTTTGAAGTCAAATGATATACCATTTTTAAGTTTATGATGTTTATTTTTTAAACACGAAATAAAACAAAATTGACCGGGGGAAATTTACGGCTCATTCGCCGTGGACGGTCACATATATATGGCATCAATTCCCGGGTGAATAGGGCAGCCGATCAAACTGGAACAAAGATTTCCTTCCATTTTAGCCAAACTTATTGCAATGATTTGAGCATGTCAATAATGATACTAACCGGAATGTAACATTACGAGAAGATACTAATCTTATAAGATAAACGAATATTCTCATCAAATCTTGTTTGTCTTGTTCGTCTAAGCCACAAATGTAGAACGGGGCAAAAGTAATACACTTTGGGTTTCTATATGCTCAATACTTTACCCATACGTAGCTATTCGGGAGTATTTATAGTTACATCAAAAGTCAATTTTGAACTAAAGATATTGGCACTAGTTGACACATGGGCCTACGCATTCAGTCAAAATTACTATCGAAGCAGCCTACACGTAACTTGACTACCAATATATTTACAAAAACACTCAAAAGGCGACATAATGATGAAAACGAATACCTAAAACGGAATAACTATTCGTATACGCTTCCCCAGCTCTTAGTCGATTTAAGGCGAGTCGGTTGGAGGAGCGTGCCCTAACGGTGTTTGCGCTCAAATATTGATACAAGTAAAGATGACACTCAAAAGGTCCCAAGGTCCTATGATCCTAAGGCTCTATATTGTTTGGCAAATTCATATCATTACCTAATCAATTTTGTGCACACACTTTTCCAAGGTTCAGACAAACGCAACAATGTAGGAACGGTAGTCCTCACGGACTTCTCCAAGGCATTTGACCTGGTAAATCACAATATAGCTGTTGAAAAGTTGATTGCTTTGGGGGTCCGGGGGCTATCGTTCCTTGGGTTTGCAGTTTCCTCAATAATCGCACTCAGTGTGTGAGATATAACCAAACCATGTCTGATTATGCCCCCTTGTGTGCTGGTGTCCCGCAAGCTACCAAACTTGGTCCCATCATTTTCCAGGCTGTAATCAAAGACGCTGCTCAAGGTTGTAGTTCTCACTACTGAAAATATGTCGACGATCTCACATTCGTTGAGAACCGTGCGTGTAGTGAGAAAGGCAACCTTCAGTCTGATCTTGATGATTTCCTGGACTGGTCTGTAAGTAACCACCTGAAACTCAACCCTGACAAATGTCAAGCCATTCAAATCTGTTTCATGAGAAACCCACCATATGCCAAAGTCCTGGGCATCTTCATACAACAAGATCTTAAATGGGATGCCCAGGTGGATCACATGTGCAAGTGTGCTAACAAACTTGGTTTCAACGTTTCGGAGCTGACCACAGTTTACGTTGGTTACATACATCCCCTTTTGGAATACTCGGATGCCATTTGGCATTCATCGCTCACTGTTAAACAATCTAGTACACTTGAGCGTGTCCAAAAATGGCATGCAGAATCATTTTGGGTGCTAATTATATTTCGTATGATAATGCAGTTAGTGTATGTAAGCTAGACTCTCTCTCTGCCAGGAGAGAACAACGTAATCGCTTGCTAAATCAGAGCGTATCAACATGTTGCTCCTTCCTAGTAGAAGTGAAGTCCATGAGACAGCTGAGAAAAGCAACCCATTTCTCCAAATTGTGTGTACGCACAAGCAGATTTGCCGAAAGCCCCATTCCCTACTACATTAATCTGCTTGCGTGCTGGTGGCTTCCCATTGTGCCCTTTTGCATCTCTCTGCTGTTTTCCATGCCAAGTTGCCTTTTTTCTTTTTTGCTTTATAATTATGTGTAATTGTTTCTTTCATAATATTTGTTTCTTGTTTCTTGTATAATGCAATTCGACCGTTTCGCCGCGATGTTGTGCAGGTTAATAAAATCATATCATATCAAATTCATTCAGCGGTGTCCGACTGTTCTTCCTGTTTATCGCGTAAAAAGAACCAGGTCACGCGTTGCTACGCGGTTTGATCGGTGATTCACCTTTTCGGTAAATCCCATAACCCTTTGCGAGTACACCTAAGAACTCGTCATTTTGCGTCACGCGGCTCTGCGCCGATGTGCACATCGTTTATCGAACATCGTTACTGCGCATTGCAAGTCGGCGTGACGTAAAATGACGAGTTCTCAGGTGTACTCGCAAAGGCTTATGGATTTACCGAAAAATCAATTGAGATGCCGTTGTGATGATAACGTGATTCAATTAGCCAATCAGAATGCCAAATTCCGTGTTTACGCTATAAATCGCAAAATCGGCAGACCTTGCCAAAAGCTATTAATAAAACCTCATTTTCTTATGAGGGTGGAAACACCCAAAACTTTTGTTTTGGTACATGTTTAACCTAATCTCCAGAACCACAAGACCTATGGAAATATACATACAAATATTGGCTTCTTTGAATAATTTTCTAGAAGATCAATGTATTCATATTAAGTACCCAGCAGCATTTTAGATAACTGGTTAAAACTGGAAAATATATACTTCCTGGCTGCCATTTGACCCGCCTTAAAATAAAATTAGATCAATGCAACATATTATTAAGTGTCCAGGCTCTTGAATTAAAATTCGATGCGAAACTTAACGCACATCAGATTCATCTAAATAATATCAAATTCTAAATTGTGAGATTTAAAGACACTTCACACTGATGCTGTTGTTGTATACAAACGGAAACATTAAACCAAAGCTATTTAGCCTATAATTACCAAAACGTTTAAAAATAGACTTTCTGTAATGACGAATGTGATTTGTAACTTGATCTGTCCTGAAGCAGAGGATGATTTAAGGAAGCCCCATCATGCACTGTAAAAGTGTTATCATTAGAGTTTCAACTGCCACTTAACTTTTCAAATCCCATTGAACTCTGTGCAAAAGATGTTGTTTTAGAATTGCCCGTGTGTCATTATTACTTGGTCGATTTCAGATCTAAAGTGATGTATCCATGAAGGATAATACACACCTTCTGTAGATAACATAAAATGTGAAATCGACCAACTTTATGAAGGTGTTTTTACTGTAAATATATCTGTCCAAATTCAAACTTAACCATGCACGTGTGTATGCAGTGGGCGGGCAGTGGTGTCATGTTCACTCACACAAGCACACACAGCTGTGCTAACCGCAAGACTTGCTGGGAAGTGCTTAAATCATCCTCTGGTCCTGAAGCTACACCTGTCTTTTGATGTCCTGTGTCTATTCCATTACGCATTTAAGTGATGTTTTACTGGCTATGCTGACAGTGAAATGTCCGTCAAGGAAAACAACGCCAAATAAAAAAAGGTTTACGCTTTGTTCAAGTTTAATTGCGTGAACCATCCCAAGAGTAATTACAGTAATTACAATGATTACATTAATTACAAATTTATATAGAACGTTGTGACAATTGATACTGTAAAGTGATGTACAATCAGCTATTGTCACCCATAACGAACTTGCTATAAGTAATTACAACTAACCTCACACTTTTGACAACAGAATTGCTGAACTGTTATATCTTCGGTGCGCATGGAATACTATAAGCTTCATTAACCTCTTTTAATAAAGAATGTAGCCGCTCTAATTAAGAATGATTTTCAATATTAAAAAAACCAGGTTATTGTTCTGCGAGTATTATGATTTGGTATAGTGCATGAATCACCTGTAATAAATGGCACAGATGCATGTTAAAAATCAACAGGATATGAACCCATCGTACTAGAGGCAGCTGATGCCGATATACGAGATACGATTCTATATAGTTGATACAGTGAAATCGCCCGCTTTTTGCGCGTCATTCAATTTTTCCCGCTGTTTTATTTTATTTTTCCAAATCCACCACACAAAAATCGCACGTTTGACATCGCCAGACGTCAAAATAGCTTTTAAGCTATTGAACATTTTGATTAAGATTTATGATTTAAAAATCATAAACCTCAATCAAAATCTTCATCTTGACCACAGTGAAACCTCCTTGAGAGATGACAATGTGGTCTATTCTTGTTAATAAAAGCTCGTCCCACAGATGTAAATAAATATTTAAAAAATACTCTAAAAAACCGAATTCCGCATTAGGTTTTTAACTTAGGAAGGGCTTTGAGACGAATTCTTAATAAGATGGCCTCACAGAGGTCTTTAAGAAAATTGGTATCTTTTTCGATGTCAACTGTTAAAAGATACAGCGGAAGGAAAGTCTGACAGGGACGTTAAAATAGATTTTCCTTTCATATTTAGCCCACACATCCGGTGAAATTGCATGTTCCGTGAAATTTTAGCTGAAAATCAATTTACCTATATACTTATGTACATGACAGAATCTCCCAATATCGCGCGAGGTGATATTACTATGCAATGTACTATAAATCGTGTAGTCTGTGTTGCAGTCAGTTGCTTTCAATCATGCTGCAACCATTTGCCAAGTCTAATACGTTATAAGTATGCTAACATGGCAAAGAGTTGTAATCCAAACCAAAATTTTAAACCTCCGATTTTATGATATAGAAATGCAAAGGCAAAAATTGACCCAAAAATTCAACTTCAAAGAAAAGTAAGTAGGTCATCATCCTTCATATTGAGATCAAAAATAATGAACAATGTGGATTATTTATGAAATTACCTTTCCAAAGACACCAATATCAACAAAGTTGTCTCTCAAGTTACTGAGATATTGTCCTTTGAAAATTAAAGACCTGAGCGCAAGAAGACTGTAAGTCCACTTGGCCCCTCAACATGTATACACTAAAGTTTCGTATAGTTTCGTATAGTTTGGTAATGTTTTATACATGTTCAGGGTGCAAAACAAATCTTTCACAACCTTTCATGATGTTGTCATCCTGGAACATGTATTAAACATTATAAAACCCTAAGAAACATACGTAACTTTTGTGTATACATGTTGCGGGGGCCAAGTGGACTTACGGTCTTCTTGCGCTCAGGTCTTTAATTGGACACCATGGTAGTCCGTTGGCAGACCAAGGTATGTTGGTTTTGTCAGTTAAAATCTGTTTGTTTGTTGATTATTGTTCAATGGGTGGTACAAAATGAGATTCCGAGGCGTGTAAAATTGTCACCACTGGCCAATTCGAGATATCCAAGGTCAAAGTTTATACAGGGGTCAAACTTAAAAGCTGGCCCAAACTTATGCCAAATTATTCCCACAGTTGAAAGCACTTTCTCACCTTGTCTAATCTGTGTGATCCCTGATTCCCTGTTAAACAAATTACCATGGCTTACAAATTTTCAAAATCGCTTGAACCTAAAAGTAGAACAAGTCAAACATTTCAAACTCACAGTGGTGACTATATTTCAATATTTATCTCCTAAATATTCTGCAAGTTTAAACCACACATCCGGCGCAATTGCATGCTCAGTGCACGAGGTGATATACCTAAGCAATGAAGTATAAATTGTATAGTCTTTGTTGCAGTCAGTTGCTTTCAGCCATCCTGCAACCTTCTACAGAGTTTTGCTATATGCCAACTTTGCAAAGAGTTGGAAACCAAATAGAAAATGTGTACCTCCAATTTAATGATATTCATCTGAAGGTTAAGTGATCCACAAGGTCACATTCAAGGAAAGGTAAAGAGGTCATCATCCTTCAATTTGGTCCGATATCAAAGATATAATGAAAATCATTAATTATTTATGACATTACCTTTCCAAAGACACCAATATCATCAAAGTTGTGTCACAAGTTACAGAGATATTGTACTTTGAGAATTGGTCACCATGGGCATTTTTAGCCGAATATAAGCCCATAAGCCAATTTGAAGAGGATCGGGTTTACCATATTGCGTGATCTGACACAGAATGACCGTATCTGACTGTTCTTTGTCAAGGCTGTGAAAAAAAAATGATATCGTTTTTGAAAACCAACATTTTTCTTTACAAAATAGCACAGTGCGTTTCCTTTAACATACCTGTATATTAATACTTTAAACAACAGCTGTAAATTTGAAAAAAAAAATCTAGTCTTCTTTTGTCGATTCACCTTTTCGGTAAATCGCATAAGCTTTTCTGGTTAGACCTGAGATGTCATTATTTGACGTCACGCCGATGTGCACATAGTTTAGTGATTATGCTACGCATTTGGGAGCCGTAAAGCGCGCAGTGACGATGTACGCATCGGAGTGACGACAGCAGAGGTTTACTTGCAAAGGCTTCGGATTTACCGAAAAGGTGAATTACATCAGGCTTCACCGCGTTATTAACAAAACAAACATTCACAAAGAATACACAGTGTTATACAACTATCTGTTCATTTCTGCTCTCTTTCACAAAATGTTGGATGTTCGACGTGACCACGTTTTGACATTTTAAAAACGGACCGTTTGGAAAATACAAAACGTCTTTTCTTTTTCTATTTGAAGGATTGAAGTTACGGCTTTCTGGTGTGTTTTTTTTTGGGGGGAGGGGTTTCTTGTTGTTGTTTTTTTGGTTATAAAATGCTAGAGTGAACAATAGGCCATGAGGAGTGTCACCGGTGAAAAACCTACATAGACACTATAAAAGACAACCAGATGGGACAATCAGTGGTTTACAGCAGCCTAGGAACAACAAGAGTGAAGGGGTACAGTAAAACATCAGACACATGAAATACGATGCACTCTGCTCGTGAATGATGGTGTGCCGTCGTCCCTGACTACTTCATCTGGTAGGCTATCCGAACGTGAACTGCAGTGTGAATGAATGTCCTGCCAGTAGATTTGGTTCTAGATACTGGCTATGAGAGCATGGCAAGGTATGGACAAGCTGGAACGTGTAGCTCTTCTGACTAAAAACGGCTTTGGTAGCAGTGACTTCAGATCTGGTGGGCAAAAACTGGTGTGCAATTTGTAGAGGACTGTTGCTGCAGCCACTTGACGTCTTTGATGGAGAGAGGTGATGTTCAGCTCTGTACTTGCTTCCTCTTCGCTCACGCCTATGATTCGAAGGGCCTTCCTCTGGATAGAGTCTAGTAATTCTAGAGTGGTGGCTAAGACAGTGCGGCTTATTCCACCACACTGCGAACTTGAGCCTTGTAAGCGGTTGCTCTGCCTCTGCCATCAAGTTTGTGTGCAACTCTCCTCAGAGCGCCCAGCTTCTGTCCGGCTCTGGATGAGACGTTAGAAAATCTCCAGCTCCTACTTCTCAGCCAGTTTGGTGGTGCCACACAGAAGACCTAGCTTGATTGCACTCCTTTTCTTGATATTGTCATTGCCTTACATTTTGCTGGCTCGAATGTCACTTTCCCCCTGTCTTCATTTTCTCCAGGTCACTATTCAGGCTAGAAGTAACGGCTTCAGGGTTTACTCTAGATGATGTAATCTCACAGATCAAGGTGGAATAATCAGCGTAGAGGTAGAGTTGGTTTTCACACTCATCACCCAGGACATCAATGGAGACAGAGAACAAAAGTGGGCCCTATATTGATCCCTGGGGAACCGATGCATTGATAGAGGAAGTGATGACTGGCCAGATAAGATCTGTCAGGTAGCTCCTAATCCAGGTGAGTAGCTTGCCGGGTACTTCTTTTGCCATGAGTTTTGAGAAATGGCCATTATGCCAGACTTTGTCATCAAGTGCTCTTTCATTGTCTGAGGTTTAGCTTAAAACATACAATATAATGATTAGATGACAAAAAATGCCGAGCACTTAACTATCAATTTGGCAATACAAGCTAGCAATCAGATCTATCAGGATATGCTCTTCCTGTTTTCTTGACGTTTACTGTAACGATTCGAAGATTAAGTTCAGTATCGATACTTTCCAGTACTGGAATATATCATTTCAAGAACAAACAAATTTGATTACATATTAGATATATTAATATTCTCATTCAAATCGTGTTTGTCACATTTGTAAGCCACAAATGTAGAACGGTGCCAAGTAACTCACTTCGGTATTGATTTGATGCTTAACCCAAAGCTATTCATGACTCGAGTAGTATATAAATAGTTAACATCAAAAGTCAGATCTAAACGAACGATATTATTAATATTTGACAAGTACACGTTAAGTTACTATTAATATTGAAGCCGTCTAAACGTAATTTGAATACTAATGTATTACACAGTCAACACTCCAAAGGCGACAGAATGATGAAACGAATAATTTAACAGATTATTGTAAGATAAGCCTCTTAGACAATCGAACGAAATTAGATAAAGCCGACACGTTATCAAATGTCCTCAGAAAACTGGAATTAAATAGGATGCGAAACTCTGCACGCAGACCGACCTAAATAATGTCAAATCTCTGTGTTTTCCTTCTTCTTTTAAATGATTTAAAGGTTTTATGCTTATGCTTTAAAACACAAGCGTTAAGTGTTTTTAAATCTCACAAAAGTACGCCGTAAAAGGCGTTTTATCAATCATTTTAAACAGACTTTGAGTAATGAAAAAAAAATCCAATATGCTGTGTAACGTTGCCTCACCTAAACTTGACAAATGTCTTTAGATGTCCTATTGTGTCTATTCAGTTTAAAATTCTATGATGCTTTACTGAATAATAAGTTTTGATCATTACTACTACTATATACAATTTGATCGCTTACCGGGAGCGGTACCAGCTGCGTCCTCAGCTGGATGTTATGGTTCTGATAATTTATGTCTTGACAACCTTAGATGACGTCACACTTTTAGATGACGTCTAAGGTGTTTTCCTCGTCCCCCTGGTGGTCTTGGGTATGAGAAGGTTGTCCCAACCTGGATCTAAGTCCAACCCAGTGTCTCTGTTCAAGTTCGATCCTTTTTTCGTGATGTGAATGGCTTCTGGAAAATTCTTTAGATGACAGTTATACTGTAGATGTCACATTCTGCGTCATAAAAACTTCGCATGTGGTTCACTGAACACATTGATTCGCAAGATGACACCATTAGGTTCACAGGAGGAGAAGAGGAAGACCGACAACTCCAACTCCAAAGGACGAACCGGATAGCGAAACTTCCAAAAAGGTTTTACAATAACTTTACCTTACTTGGAAGGAACTTCTGAGCAGCTTCACAGAGTCCCCACAGCTTTCAAACCATACCGCACACTCCGGCAAACACTCGTGTCACCGAAAGATAAAATAGACAAAACTAAACAGTCAGGGACCGTCTACAAAATCTCCTGTTAGGATTGTGATTCTATGTACATTGGTGAAACAGATCGAACGTTACCAAAACGGCTATCTGAACACAAATCAAAGGCTGCCTGTTCCAAATCTGCTGTACATGAGCATATTTCCAGGAGTATAGACTGGGAAAACGTAAAAGTGCTGAAAAGGAACCCAAAGAATTTTCCAGAAGAGTCCTAGAAGCCATTCACATCAGGAACTTAAATAGAGACACTGGACTGGACTTATATCCAGTTTGGGACAACCTTCACATACCCAATACCACCAGGGGGACGAGAGAAAACAGCTTTGGCGTCATTTAAAAGTGTGACGTCATTCAAGGTTGCCAAGCCATAAATTATCAGAGCCATAACATACGGCTGAGGACGCAGTTGGTGTTGTGATTTAAGCGTTCCCGGTAAGCAATCAAATTTTTAGTAGTAAATTTTTAAAAAAATCTTCTAATATACATTTACCTCTACGTATGGATATCCAATTTGACAAACAAAGGTCCTTTAAACAAAAAGGGAAAATATTTACTTCAAGTTTTTGTACCCTAAAGTTTTTGTACCTATTTTTTAAGTAATGCACAATTGAATTATTTCAGTAATTGTCTCTGCTGTAATAGCCAAAGATATACCGATATACAGTGCATGATTTGATTATTGTAATTTTAGCCAATCATTATTTCCTTTCACGTTAGTGAGTCTTATCCGCTTGATATTGTCAAAATTCTGTTGAAGAACCATACAACATATTTACTTTTAAAGTTCACCGTTCCTGAATTACGTCAGAAGCAGAAAATGTAATTCTTTTGAAACAAGCAAGACCTTGATGTTTATTTAAAGAATTCCAATCCAGGGAGAAAAGTACTACAGGTAATTACGAAATTGGATACGTGACGCAAAAGAAAATGATAGTATCAAAATGGTGTCCGCTATGAGTGACCAGAAACAATGAAATATTTATTGTCACATCTTAAATATTCAGCCAATATATCTAAAAGTATACATTTCTGGAATGGAAATTAGTCAAGGAATCTAAATAAAAATACATTGTGTTAAATACATATTTTTTCTAGAAAATCACAAAAGCACCGTTCCTTGAATTTAGATTGCAAAAAACACAAGAAAGGCAAATTTCTAAATAAAAAAATAGTCAAAATCACTTAATGTTGATTCAGAGCATTAAAATTATAAAATTATAGTCAAATGAAACTCAGTATTGATTAAATGTTTATTGTATATGAGTACAATTTAATCAACATTGTTGCTCTATTTACTTTTTACTTAACAGTTTAGTAATAATAATATTATTTGCAGTGTATTGTGTTTATAAAATAAATTGTTGTTTCTGTAATTTTCTCCAAAATTGTTGTTTTTATTACACATCTGTTTATATTCCTTTCCCAAAGTATATACCTTTACAGATCTTGCATGTATAATTGAGAATGTTACAACACTTTGAATTAATGCATTTCTGAGTGTGTAGTATCCTTAATATTAAGCGCGTGTGATTGTGCGCCCTAGGAATTAATATAGTCAAATAGACCATTCCTATAATAATAATAATTGGCTATTAGTTGACGGGTGAACATCGATATCACGTACCAATCATTTTGATAAACCCTGTATTATAAAATAACAAAAGTGAGGTAAAAAGATCTGATTTTTACACAATTGTAATGTACTTTAATAAACTAAAATACTCTGCAAAGTGCAAACTTTAGGCGCTTTAGTTGTGACAAAATCCGAGATTTTGAATAAAACGACGGAATGCCTCTTTTAATTATTACGATCACAATATTAGTCGAACGCGTACGTCTTATTCTCATAACACTACTATGTATTGCGCGCGGGAAGGTCACAGCACATCAAAAGGATCGTCCTCAGTCTCGATCGACAGATCGGGTTGCGATATAATAAGGATTTAGCGGGACACCCTGTAAGTATTCGTATATTATATACTCGTAGGCCTATATACAGACTTGACATTTAATATGGAATATTTTTTTTTGACTGGTCTGGACGAAGTCTGCATAAACCGCACGGGCTAAATATTGATTAGTGTGTGTCTGGAGATGGTGTAAAATAATTGTTTGATAGATGATGTGCTTTCCATAAGTTTATATTATGGTTCTCATAATGTAGCGAATTTGCCTAAAATGTCGGATTTAGGGAAGCTGAATTTGAGCATTGCAGGGGACACAATTTCGGATTTTATGCAACATTGTTCAGTTATTATCAAATCTATTATAGGGGTTTGAGCTGATATTTCTTAAACTGCGTCAGCAATTGGCATTCATCACAGCTGAAATACACTTGCAATGTACCAATTTTTTTAACATGGGAGTAGCTTAAAAATAAGGGTCTTAAAAGTGGTATGTACTCAGAAAGTTTGAATGGCCCACTGGGGTCAAATGTTATAAACCTACGGTACAAAACAACTTCGTGGATTCCTTGTTGTCCAACGAACTCATGCTGTTTCTTTGTGTACAGTAAGTTTATAACATTTGGCCCCAGGGGGCCATTACACTTTCTGAGTGCGTATCAATTTTGAGAGCCATATTTTTAAACCTCCACCCACTTTCAAAACTGGTAGATTACAAGAGCATTTCAGTTCTGACGAACACTTATTGGTATTTACGTTCAGTAAATATCGCCTCAAACCTCAATAAATTTGATAATATCAGAATAATGTTGCTGAAATTCAGAAATTTTACCACCACAAAAATCAAATTCAGTCTCCTTAAATCCGCCATTTTAGGCTAATTCACTACATTATGAGCGCCATAATGTAAACTAATGGAAAGTACATTTCTGTCAAACAACTATTTGCACCATCTCCCGACACACCCCAATTGGTATTTAGCTCGTGTGGCTTATACAGACCCCTACCAGACCAGTCTTGAAATTTTGCGAAAAAATATTCCATATTAAATGTCAAGTCTGTATATATAGAATGAACAATTATGGGCATAAATTGATCCATGCGGAACGGACATCTTTTATTATATTGGTCTGAAATGCAAAAACATTAACGGAAAACAATAATTTGGCCTCCCGTATATTGGTAGATTTATACAAATGAAAATACTTCTGGTAAGTCTTATGGGAGCCCCATTTTTAACCAACACTGTCAGGTAAAGTTTCTTTTTGAGGCCAGTTTACCATGAATACGTAAAATTGGCATATTGGGGTGAATGAACCGTGAGCTGAAGGGGCTAAACATTTCATGATAAACCCACAGGCTTCGGGGCTTTCACACTTGCAAAGTGAAACAATCTATGTTAAATTAGGTCACGCTGATCACCCTAACTATTGAATACATAAATATGTTAGATTTTCACGGAATTCAAATCACGAAATACATTCTGATTTACTTCCGTTACTTCCTGTGTTTCATTCGTTACAAAACTCATGCCAGTAAGAAGGCTAATTTTAACTTTCTCCTTTAAATTTAGTTTATCTAGGTCATATCAATTTTCGTTTTGCAGGAAATGAATTTGAAAGAAGTGCGTAGCTTGAAGCATTATTCTATCTCCACAGAGAACCGTTATGGTTCTCTCAGGTTCGAATGAATTATAGTTTTTGCAAGTTTTGGGGAGTTGCATTAAACATTCAACAGTTTTCTCTGTGCTTTGATCCGCTGTATCGCTATAGTTTTGTTGGTATTTCCATTATAAATGTATTATCTGCTATATTACCTCTGCGGCATATTAAAAAATTGTTCTTCACAGGAGTGACTCAGATCGTAGCGACAGCTATGATGGTTCAAATCAGCCCTCTGACTAGGAAAAATAATATGTTGACGTTATTACTTTTACGACTGGCCCTCAAAATTCAATGATTAGTCTTGGAATTGCCAAATCTACATGCAAAAACAAAATCAAGAGTTTCTACACAAAAAAAAACAGAAGAAAAAGGCTGCTTAAAATAATTAAAAATTACACGATCTCTCCCATCTATGGTAAACTCGCCTGATCATTACTAAGCATGACCAATCCAAATTAAGCCAACATTATGCAAATTTCTGCTCATTTTAATGAAGGCAAGGGTTTTTCTGATATTGAAATTAAGGGTGCACAACTATATATTTCTATTTGGTGCTGTAAAATCTTAAGGAACAATTAACATTGAGGTCGAGGCCCCTGGTAATGATAGGTTTATACGTGTAATATCGAGAGAATCCAAGAACGTCACTTGTACAATGAAATAAAAAGCAACTTATGATGTTACTTAGTACTCAAGTAAATGCGAACATTTACAGTTATTATTCTTTAATGGTTTCACATTGCGTAGACAGAGGAAGAGTAAAACCAAAGGGGAGGACTTTTATCGTAGTTTTGCAGACGGGCTTTTTATACAAATACGCCTGCAGAAAACCCCAATCTAGATCACAAATCTAAATTTACAGACGCCCGTAAGCAATTATTTGGTATTCTGGATCAATTGTTATCACAGAGTTAAGAACATTGTGTTGACGTCTGTTGGTTCAGGGAAAATTTTTTTAACTCAGACTCCAGGCCAGTAAAGCCATATATAACCAAATATCTCGTGTTTAAAACTTTGAGGATGGGTAAATTCACGGTACTAGTATTCAAAATCGCTAAACATCTGATTCGTTATAATTCATATACCTTCAAGAACCACTGGATCAATTATGATAAAGCATATTAATTTACTACTTTTATTACATTTTAATC
The DNA here is from genome assembly GCF_039555335.1 of Amphiura filiformis. Taxonomy (NCBI): domain Eukaryota; kingdom Metazoa; phylum Echinodermata; class Ophiuroidea; order Amphilepidida; family Amphiuridae; genus Amphiura; species Amphiura filiformis. The sequence continues at coordinate 38,436,848 of NC_092635.1, forward strand.
TAGTTATAGATTTGGTGATGTAAGTTTGGATAATTTTGTGTTTCATTCGGTCGTGCTAACGGCACCAATTACCACCGATACAATGGGTTTATACCTGCTCATTTTCAACCTGTACCTATACCGGTTAGTACTGTTTCAAGTGTAATGGTGTTTTTTTTCTCGATGTACCAACAAAATTAATCAAGAATGCCGAGTAGTCACACAGGGAACATATGACAAACATAGAAGTGGGTTATTACAACCCATTGTACAAGGCCCAGATTAGATTAAACTTTTTTCTACTGTATTCTACAAGTTGGTAAGGCGATATTATCATTCGTTTCAGGTTAGTAGGACTTTCACGGTAGAATAAATAAACGATAATACAGGTTATTCAAGTAATCCAGGTATTGCACTTTCAATACAATTGGTGTTTCCAGTCTGATTAGGAGGAAGCTGGTACGACGGCAGAAGAAAGACGACAGGTGAAAGCAAGAGGCTTACAAACAGAGAAGGACAGAAGACAGTATAAAGATCTTAGTAGGAGAATTCAGCGCAGAACCAGACAAGATAAACAGGATTTTGTAGAAAGAGAATGCAAAGAGGTTGAATCACATTCTTTTACCAACCACTCCATGGATCATTTAGAGCAGTGAAAGAAATCACAGGGAAGAAAACACCAAAGCTGGATGTAATCAAAGATGAGAATGGTGAAATTCTAACTGAGAGTGATCAAATCAAGCAGAGGTGGCAACAGTACTGTCAAGGGCTGTATGTAAGTAAAGATGGTTTGGGAGGTGCAACAGAATCAATTGAGGTTGATGAAGATGAACCTGACATACTGAGATCAGATCAGAAGTGGTGATGGCAATGAAGAAAATGAGGACTGGTAAAGCACCAGGATATGATGATATCCCAGCTGAGTTGATCAAAGAACCGGAGATGAAAGAGTGGATGTGATGCACAAATTATGCAATCTTCTCTGGAAAGACAAGAGCAGGCCGGTAGACTGGACCAGATCAATATTCCTACCGCTCCCTAAAAAGGGTGACACAAGATAATGCAAAAACAACAGGACCATCTCATTAACCTCCCATGCAAGTAAGATCATGCTGTATATTACGGTTGAGATGATCAAACATGCGCTGTGAGATTCCCCCAGAGCAGGGCGGTTTTGTGGAAGGCAGGGGCACAAGAGACCAAATAGCAAACATCAGAAATACTACAGAGAAAGCTATTGAATTCAACCATCCAGTCTACATGTGCTTCATTGACTATTCAAAAGCATTTGATACTGTTCAATATCAAAAACTGTGTGACACCTTAGTATCAATGAGCTTCCCAAAACATGTGACTCTCTATGACGATCAGGAATTTTAAAAAAGCGCAGTGATTTATATTGCGCTACGCACAGGCACAACGCCTAGACGTTGATCCACAAGCCTCAGCACACTTTACAGGTTGTCGCTGACCACTACGGCCCCACATCATTCCATAAACCATTAAACAACAATTCAGGGACTTTGCTGTTCAAGAGCGCACACCCTAGACATTCCACAAATAACCATCACAACCAGGATAAGCCCCCCCCCAGTTTCGTACGGGTTACAACAAGATAAATTCCTTGTCCAGGGGAATTTCAAGCTAACTCAATTTTACCACGAGAGCGTACTAGGCACCGCGAACGCGAATATCGATTGAGCTAACTTGACGACTGCTATCAACTGTAAGAACAACATGTGGTGACAGTACCTGGTTCAAAATCGAGCAAGGGATGAGACAAGAATGCATTTTGTCTTCGCATCTGTTTAATGGGTATGCATAGTATATCATGTGAATGGCCCTCGAGAGTTGCAGCATTGGAATATCTGTCGGAGGCAGAACCATAAACAGCTACAACTTACGGTATGCGGAATACACTACCCTTAACCCTACCAAACAAAGGTGATGGTCAACATGTGACTCTCTATGACGATCAGGAATTATTTTAAAGCGCAGTGATTTATATTGCGCTACGCACAGGCACAACGCCTAGACGTTGATCCACAAGCCTCAGCACACTTTACAGGTTGTCGCTGACCACTACGGCCCCACATCATTCCATAAACCATTAAACAACAATTCAGGGACTTTGCTGTTCAAGAGCGCACACCATAGACATTCCACAAATAACCATCGCAACCAGGATCAGCCCCCCCGAGTTTCGTACGGGTTACAACAAGATAAATTCCTTGTCCAGGGGAATTTCAAGCTAACTAAATTTTACCACGAGAGCGTACTAGGCACCGCCACTATGTCGAACGCCTTATCGATTGAGCTAACTTGACGACTGCTATCAACTGTAAGAACAACATGTGGTGACAGTACCTGGTTCAAAATCGAGCAAGGGATGAGACAAGAATGCATTTTGTCTTCGCATCTGTTTAATGCGTATGCATAGTATATCATGTGAATGGCCCTCGAGAGTTGCAGCATTGGAATATCTGTCGGAGGCAGAACCATAAACAACTTACGGTATGCGGAATACACTACCCTTAACCCTACCAAACAAAGATGATGGTCATCAACCATGAGGTTATCGAACAGTTCAACTTGGATCCATGATTTCAAATCAAGCCGGATGCTCTACTGAGATCAGACGTCGCATAGCAATGGCAAAAATATCAATGTGCACAATGCACAAGTTATGGAAAGACAGAAGCATCAGCAAGTCAAAAAAGATCGCAACACATGCATGTGAAACATGGGTGATCAATGCGGCAGATCAGAGAAGGATTGAAGCATTTGAGATGTGGTGCTGGATAAAGCTTCTATGCATCCCATCCCATGGACTGCCAAAAGGAGTGAGAGTGTTCGGCATGAAATAGGAGAGAAAGACTCACTCTTCAACTCAGTGATGAAACAGAAGTTACAATATTTTGGACATGTTGCCAGGCGAGAAAGAATCAATCTAGAGAAAGTGGTTATGTTCGCAAAGGTTGAGGGGAAAAGAAGCAGAGGAAGACAGAGACTCATTGGACAGATGGGATAATTTCGTTAACCAAAATGTCAATTTACAGCTGTTACACCAAAGCACAAGATCGACATGAGTGACGAAACTTCATCAGAAAGGTCACGAATGCTCAGATATGAGTAGATCGACGACGACGATATTGATGCAAGATACAAGATGCTGCGTTATACTGTAACAATAACAGGAGACTCTGAGGAGGCACTGTGTGTAGAAATTGCCTTCACCAACCAAAAATGTGCTCCTCTCTAATGACCACCTTCCTTTATTTATTTTCAGGTGTACAACATTTAATGTGTGCAATAAGTTCAAATATGAAAACAATAACGGATAAATGAAAAGCAATACGTCAAATGTGAAAACAAAGGTGTGCCTGTGGTCAACTTTCATTATACAATATGTAATGGTTAATAGCTGTTAGTCACTATTAACCCCCATATTGTCTGGCGCTCATAAGCTAAGTTTCTTGAAAGATACGGCGTTAAATCTTACATAGAAGACAATTAAAAAAAAGATAAATAAATAATATCTGACAAATTACATCGTTTTGTTATACCATCGCAAAATGCGATTCATTTCTTACATGTCGCCTTTTTTGGGACACTAGGTTAATTGGAGATAAAAGGTTCCACAATTTGAACAATTTGAGTCGCAAGTGTGAGATTAATTGCAACTACACCATCCGTCATTTAAGGTTTGAAGCCTTAAGAGCACTATTAATAGACATCAAGCGGTTTACTTTGATACACACATATACACCACCGTAACAGGAGATATGTTTGATATGATAGGATTGACTTTAACTTGACTTCAAAATCTTCACGTATAACGACTCGACGCGTTGTCAATCATAGCAAGAAAAGGTATAACGCCATGGGGCGATCGACCGCTTTACTTAGTAAAGAAATGCGGACAGCATTTGGAAATACATACTGGACTGTATCTTATTTCTTGTAGTAGGTGTTGAGTTGCCAACAGCTTTGGTGTTTTCTGTCTGAGTGCCTGTTGAATGATATGAAAAACATATTTTGGTAGCTCAATATAAACAGGGAATCCCCTGGTGACGCTAACGAAGAGCAGTATATTACCGGACACACTCTTTTAATAACATGTCTCAATATTTTTTTCTGGATAAATGGTAAAAATGTTAACACCAAGCACATTGTCATTACAGTAATGCTTTCTTGATGGTGAACCACTAACGATTGTTTTAATGACAAACAGGTAGAGAGCTAAAACATATAATACTTGAAACTCTTTGTCCAATCTGCAGTTTAAAAAAGTAGCCAGAAAGAAGAATAATTCCTAGGGGCAAGTTCACACTAAAGTGTGATTTTGCTACTCAACACGAGATATTCAACTCTGCGACATTAAAAACGCCTTAAATGATGTGATGCAAAGTGTGTTTTTTAGCCAATTATTTTGTTATATTACTTCAACAATGTACATTGCAGGTCTTAACCATTCCAAAATAAATCATGTTTATTTTAGAGTAACTGAATAGGAACTGTTTCAAAAATGATAAAATATCGTAGTTGATTGTGATAAGCACTGCTTTAACATCAATAACATGACTCGAATTGCCTATACACGGCAAAAACTGCAAAAATCGAGTTGTTTTAGTATTATGCTTAAACAACATAAAACAGGCTTAAACAAAATATTTTGTTTAAGCAGGGAACTTATTTGGTTACGACTCGATGACACGTATTTCCACATCCACATTTCAATATTGTGATACACCTTCAGAACCAGTCATGTGAATGAATCATTTGTATCGAGTTTATGCACTGTGAGAGGAACTTTTTGGTTGATGCATTGAATACCTCAACCGTCCCCTTCTATAAACGGTTTAATTTCAATACAAATAAGTTTTTGCCACTGATATCATCATCTTGGTGAAAATAGTTTCTATAACCTTGTATTTCTTACGTTACAGTATCAATATGTTGGCAACCATCGGCGTTAGTATATATCGAGTCAAGGTCGCACTTTATACACAACAATGAACTTCAAAAGTCTCCTCCGCAGCCTGTTTGGTTACGCGTAAACAAACTGGCTGCGGAGGAGACTACTTTTCATATAATGTCCGTCATCTGTCCGCTTCATTGAAATCAATTTCGCTTCGAATGGGGGTGGGCCGTACGAGCCAGCATTTTACGAATACGAATAAAAAAAATTGTAACAAGTGTCAACTTGTAATGTAATAATTATTCTCTTCGAATGGAGTTAAACTTGTTTTTGCAATAGATACGCCATTTAAAGAGCAAAAGCAGGCAAAACTGAGAATTTAGTAGCACTGCATCAATCTGCGTACTTTCATATCCAGTGTAATTCAAGAACTGTATCTATAGACACTTGATAATGTATTATATTAGTAAAGTTATATTTGTGCCGTTTCCATAGTAATTTTAACTTAAAGTTACCTCACGCGTATAGTTACCAACTATTCAGATCAAACTTTTGACGTCAACTTTGTAATACTTGATGTATGAATAGATACGAACAGGTTAAGCATAGAGCCAAGATAATTCCAAAGTCAAATACTCTGCCACCTGTTTTACATTGTAAGCGTGGTAATGTGACAAACAGGATTTGTTATCTATTCAGTTGGCTACGTAAATTACGTATGTACTAACACAGAAAATAATATACTGATTGTTCTTAAAGCTCTTATTTCAGCTTAACGTCAAACAGATTAACTCAACATTAAATACGTTCATGGTTTAAAGGTTGGGGGAGGAGTCGGCGACCTTCACGTGGTCTCCCCTGTTAACTCGCTAAAACGAGAACCAACGTCGACAATGAGTCAAGGAAGAAACCGACATATCGCTAGTCAACGCAGTGTTACCCAGGAGCAGCGCCGTGACCCTGAGCCCTGCTTCGCGTCCTTCTCAGGACGGACAGCTACTGCTGTCGAAGGTTACGGTGTAACGACGTTGCAACTGAACGTAGAAGGCCTCACCCCTGCCAAGATGAACATCATTGAGCAGCTAGCAGTCAACAACAAAGCCATTGTGATTCTTCTCCAAGAAACACACCGTGAAACCAATGAAAAGCTTACTCTACCTAACTTCTCACTGGCAGGCTACATCCCAAGCAAACACCATGGACTAGCAACCTTCATCAGCCAAGACACAGACGACTGGTCTCTTGAGGCCCAGTCCTCACCCGACTCTGATACTGAATGGATCGCTGTGAAAGTGCTTGGCATCAACATCATCAATGTGTACAAACCACCTCCAGTACGCCTGACCAACACATCTCTACCTCATTATCCAGCACCATGTGTATACGCAGGAGACTTTAACTGCCAGCACACTGACTGGGGCTACTCTCGCTGCAATAGTGATGGGACTTGCCTCGCGGAATGGGCTTCTACCAACAACCTGATCCTCTTGTTCAATCCTAAGGAACCTGACAGCTTCTTCTCAGGACGGTGGAATACTGGCACCAACCCAGACCTGGCATTTGCTGAACCCAGCCAAGGAAACCAACTCCCTGTGCGTAAAATCCTGGACAAGTTCCCAAGATCTCAGCACCGACCATCTCTGATAACCCAACCTGCTCTGGTGTCTTCAACAGCTAGCAAACCAGTAAAGCGGTGGAACTTCCGGAAAGCAAAGTGGGACAAGTTCTCTGCCGAGGTCGACCAGCGTGTTACCAAACTACCACCACCAGAGAGTGATGATATTAGCGCCACATACTCAGCCTACTGCAACTTGCTCATAGATGCAGCCAAGTTATCGATCCCAAGGGGGTACCAGAAGAGCTACATCCCATGCTGGGACGATGAGTGCCAAGCTCTGTATGAAGACTTTACCTCGACTCCATCGAAGGAAGAATCTGACTCCTGCGCTTCCACTCTCCTCACAAGACTGGATGAGAAACGCAAAGAACGCTGGATCGAGACTGTGGAATCAATCGACTTCACCTACTCAAGCAGAAGGGCCTGGCAAACCGTCAACCGCCTGACAGGCAGATCAACACCAAATGCCGGAAAGTGTCCAGTAATTAACTGCGAACGCCATCGCCAGCGTACTTGTGAACAACGGCCGCTTCACCAACCCTGACCGTGATCACTCCAGGCGGGTTAAAAAGGAAGTGTCCGATCTCTGGAAGATGCCATCCACCTCCGATCTCTGCAGCGATTACACCATGCAGGAAGTAGAAGATGCTTTGAAACTACTCAAAGCAGGTAAGGCACCTGGACCAGACAGTATCCACCCAGAATTCCTCCATCATGCTGGCTCTGCTGCAACCAACTGGTTATGCAAGTTCCTGTCATCCTGTATGAAACGATGCAAGATACCAAAGATTTGGCGCAAGGCAACTGTCATCGCACTGCCCAAACCTAATAAGCCAAAGGATGACCCTAAGAGCTACCGTCCAATCTCTCTACTCTGCATCCCCTACAAGCTACTGGAGCGCCTGATCCATAGCCGTATCAACCCGATCGTAGACCCACAGCTTCCTCACGAGCAGGCCGGTTTTCGTCGGGGCCGATCAACAGTGGACCAGGTCACCCTCCTCACCCAAGACATCGAAGACAGCTTTGAAGGGAACCAGAAGACTGGTGCTGTATTTGTAGATCTGACAGCAGCATGCGACACCGTGTGGCATAGAGGCCTGATATGCAAACTCCTCAAGCTCATACCAGACAGACGGATGGTGTCCTTCATCGTGCAGCTAATCTCGAACCGCAACTTCATTCTTAAGACCAGCGACGGCCAAGCTAGCAGACCACGCAGTCTGAGGAACGGTGTGCCACAGGGCTCCGTCCTAGCACCTCTCTTATTCAACATCTACATCCATGACCTGCCCAATACCACTGCTAAGAAGTATGGATACGCAGATGACCTGGCAATCCTGAAGTCGGGCAACTCTTGGGACACAATTGAGAGAGCGCTCAGCCTAGACATGGATACCCTAGATACTTACCTCTACCAATGGTGGCTCAAGCTGAGTGTTGCTAACAGTGTCTCCTATGCCTTCCATCTCAACAACAGGGAAGCCAACCGAGAACTCAATGTAACCATCAAGTCCAAGCGACTGAACTTCGAGGCTTGCCCCACATACCTAGGAGTGAAACTGGACGGAGCCCTCACCTACCGGCAACACTTGGTTAATCTAAGGGACAAGGTCACAGCAAGATGCGCATTGATTCGTCACCTAGCCGGCACCAACTGGGGCGCAAGCGCCAAGACCCTCAGAACATCAACTCTGGCCTTGGTATACGCACCAGCAGAATAATGTGCACCAGTATGGAGCAGGAGCCACCACACCCACCAGGTAGACACGGGTGTAAATGAAGCAATGCGCACTGTGTCAGGATGCCTGCGACCAACTCCAACTGAACAGCTTCCGGTTTTAGCAGGAATCCCTCCGCCGGACATCAGAAGGAAAGCAGCCTCCGTAGCTATAGCACTCCGGTCTGAAGAACCAGGACACCTCCTTCATGACACCCTGTCAAGAGCTAGGAACAGTGAGGGGGAAAGCAGGAGATTGGTATCCAGGAAGCCGTTTGCTCAGCAAGCAATAGTCCTGATGAAGACGACACACCCTAACCAGACAGCCAAGGACTGGACAGCTAAGGCATGGAAAGACCAATGGCTTCAGTCTTCCTCACCACTCCAGCGCTTTGTCACAGACCCAACAGACACCATCCCAGGCTTCAATCTACCCAGGTCTGCTTGGACAAAATTAAACCGCCTGAGAAGTGGAGTTGGACGCTTCAATGCCAACCTGTTCCAATGGGGCTTAAAGGAAAGCCCAGCTTGCGAGTACGGTAGTGAGGAACAAACAGCCGACCACATCATCTCATCCTGTCATCTCCATAGACCACCGAATGGTATCTCCGGCCTGATTGAAGTCGACGAAGCCACCAGGGACTGGTTGATGCGTACTGGGCTTGAAATTTAATGAAATTTATGTTTTGGCTTTTATATCTTGTTTCTTCCTGACATACGCAAGAAGAAGAAGATGGTTTAAAGGAACAAACATATTAATGAAATTGTGCCACATCGTCGGCTTCATTCCATAGTGGCGTATTGTGCAATTTTTGGTTATTTCGGCCAAAATTAATAAATAAATTATTTAATTAAATTTTGCGTATGGTTACTAGATGAAATTTTGTGTTTTCCATAGTGTCGTACCCGCCTTACGCCACTTTTTTTGATACACGATTTATAATAGCAAACAACATAACAAATTCGGCAAAATGAAATAGTACGATCTTCGCGTTATGACTAGTGTAAGTTCACCTTACACCTATAGAATGAAAATGACGTAAAGTAACACCACAGGTATTACACGACGGTCGAGATGGCGCAAGGATAGGGACATGTGTTTTAGCGTCTTTTCCATACTGACATCCTTATTGTTTTCAATTTGCCAGGAATAATATGTCTTTATTTCTTTAGAAACGTATAATAAGGATAAAATTATTTATTTTTAACAGAAATTTCAAAATATGATGAATATCCGATTTACACAACTCGATTTTATATTGTCATTTCTTCAAATCCGAATAAAAGTTGTTTATTCGCGGTGCCCCACCGTACGCCACTGTGGAATGAAGCCGACGACATGTATATACCTATAATATATCACTCTATATAGCTGTCGACTTGAAATCAAACTATGTCTTTTTCGAGGTAAAATCCAATATCAACGTATTCTTTAAAATACGTGAATTATTTACTGTATGTGGATGGAAAGACATTGGTAACTACACATTGGAAGGAATACAACATGTCAAACATGTTGTTTGCCAAGTTGCACCTGCTTTATAACCCAATTATCCCATTTGAAGTGCAACAAAAATGCGATAACTTGTTTTATTTTGTAGCCAAGGACATGCCAAGGTAAGGTAACTTTACCTTGTTCTAAATTGGGAACATCCTATTGTCATTTAAGGCTGTGTGACATTTTATTTTATGATCCCGGATACAAAATGCATCAGAATGAAATCATGAGTACCAATTTCATTACTTAATTACCCCCATTTACCTATATAAAACATTATCTATAAAGCCCCTGACACAATAGTACAAAACCACTTCGCATAAACATGGATTTCGGATCAGAGCCTCTAAAGACCGCTCACCTTGGCAGGGATTACGTGTGACGTCTGAACTGACCCAACATATCACCTGACATATTAATGGCTCCTGTGGCATCGCAGATATGACCAAAAATATTTCACTTCTGGTTGAAACACAAATATTTGATATCAAATTACTGTAAGTAATCTTCAAATATAAAGTTAACAATATTCAAGCACACTTTATGTCTAACGATATGGACAATTTACGTTCATTCTGTTATATATTGTTAAATTTACCATGAATCTGATAGAATTGTAATAATAACGAAAACTACCCTCTTTTTTCGCAAGTAGTTATAAGCATCGACTTCAAGTAGCCTTTGATGTGATGTGTGTGACAGCCTACGGTTTATCGATTTGCACTCCAAAATTATTGGAAATATGTGACTCCTCGTCACAACTGAGCCCGGAAGTCGCCAATCATCATTTTTGAGATATTCAATCAAAATATTCTGCTTTAAATTAGCTTTAAAATGATGTATATCATGTCTATAGTACTTGACATTTAAGTAGTGAAAATCAATAAAACAGTCAATAAATCCTTTGTTTCCTATTGTTTATTGTTAAGTTCGATGGAGCATATCTCAATAGTGGCACTGGCTACATCCGGGCTCAGTTGTGGCGAGGAGTCACATATTATTTCCAATTTTTGTTCATTATGGACGCGTAGTATAGGAAGGCTGTTGGAATGTTGCTGTTACAGTAGTTTGTGAACAAACAGAGATGATGTAAGGAAGAGGAGTTTGATCTAGCTATACTGAAGCAAATTATGTGAGAACCCGTTCATTCAAAGTAAGTCACCCTAATTAAACTTAACGAATACTACAATTGGGTTTGAACCAGGGATGGGCGTGATCATACACCAGATGCAGCTAGCTACTGTTAGGGATATGTCCGTGCTTGTATGTCATCATCCGTGCTTGTATGTCATCATGAAATGCATGCCATACATACAGGCCATGACATTCACTCATATTTCAAAATAAATATGACCGAAGTTCAATGGCAAATTACAATATCATCACGTTCAGGGTATATTATTAGGATAGAGAATATCTTCAATAATTATAGGCAATGGAAGGAAAATACATTCGCTTCTCTAAAAACAAACAAAAAAAACCTTGTCCATGGGCCTCCAAGTTTTCCTCCATCATGATCAGCACTTGGACCCGATCACTACTTTCGGGCTTGTCAAGTCCGTGAGGACCACAAACTTTCACACAGATTGCGCGTACTATCCCCGGGGTAATATGATATGTTGAAAGACAGTGTTGAACGACCGAACTCGGATTGAGTCTACGAGCCCGCCAGGGCAATGTCCTAACGGGCTGGTAGGCTCAACCCGAGTTCGGTCGTCCAACATACGCACGGTCATTTGGTAGCGGCGTGGCCGTCACGGACTTGGCGAGTCGAAAGTACTAGTGATAGGTTCAGGTGCTGATATCAGGGAGAAAACTATTAAAGTTAGAGGGCCTTGGACAGGGCTACGAAAATGGAAGATTTTGCGCGAATTTTTGCAACAGCCAATTTCTTGCCAAGTACTCGCGTTTCATACTTTTTAACAAACTCTCTACAGCAACATTAGAAATAATATTTACAATTTTGGAGTGCAAATCGATAAACCGTGGGCTGTGTCACACATCACATCAAAGGCTACTTGAAGTCGATGCTTATAACTACTTGCGAAAAAAGGATGCGACCGGATTACCTCAAGTATATAATTCTGTTAACCTTCCTCCTCCTTACATCCAATCTAATGGCACGTTTACTTTTCATTCTCATCTTTCGTGGCCTTGACAAACAACAAATCGGATACGGTGGAACAGCTGGCTGCTCTCTAATAACATTTTGAATGTCACAAGCACTTTATGAATTAATATTGTTGCACAAGCCCCATCAGCACTCTTAACCACATTCATGAATAACAATTACTGTTCTTAAAATGCTCTCAAGTTACGCAAAACAGAAAAGTAAAACGAGAAGGAGCAAACATGCCTTGCATTCCAACAAACGGGTTTTTTCACTAATACTTCTATAGAAAACCTTGTTCCAGATCACAGGCCATTCAAATCTAAATTTAAAGACGTCCGCTAGGCGTGATTTAGTATTCTGGATCAATTGTTGTCACAGATTTTAAAGAAAACTGGACTAAAGATTCCGTCCGTTGATTTAAAGAAAGTTTTTTTACAATGCGGGAGCACAAGTTGGTAAAAACACATTACATTACTCGTATCCTTTCAGGCCAGGCTAAATCTAAGTTACTTTATTCATAATCGCTGAATATGTGATTTTTTTTTCATCCACCCTGTGGAATTTTAGAAACTACTAGATTAATTTATGCATATTCGTAAACTCATTTTTTGCATTTTATTCTGCTTACGGATTTGGTGATAAAAACCTATCTTTATCACAAAAATAGTATTGGTCATCAATTTTGACTTAATTCAAATTCTATGCAGGTATTTAAATGTAATTTTCTCAGCTACAAAGCGAAATAATACGCTTTAAGCATCAACGTGGCGTGCCTTTAAATTTCAGAAAAGTAAGCAAAAGAGGGAAAAAATGAAGGCCAACAGTGTTTTAACTGTGTAAAACTTGATGTATGAAAAGATATGAATAGATACGAATAGGTTAAGAGTGCACACCAGTAAATACAAGTCTCCTATACCCTGGGAGGTGTTTCAAACGAGGAAACGACTAAATTAAATACATTAGAAAAAGCTTAAAACTAGGTATGTCACAGTGGCTGCACAATAATTCTGCTACACTGTGCATGCAAGCATAACAGTGAATTGAAAAGGGCGCGCTTCAAATTTGGCCAATTTTAGAAAACATCCATGTCGATAAATGAATTTCTTCATATGCTTCATTTATCCAAATTGTTTAAATTTTTAATATATGGTGTGTGAAGCCTTTCCGAGGCTAACATCGGGTCCTTAAATAAAAATATTGTTTTGTTTAAGAGCTACTGCCTGTTTTTATGGATTTTTGAAGATCGCTCATAAATCAGTAAATATAGGCCTATTGAAGTAAAGGAACTACCACCATTTAGCTGAAATACTAATCTTTCTTAGCATGTAAATTAATTCCGTCGACAACGAATGAAACACTTCCCTAAAACTAGTTGAAGCAAAACATTAATCAATGATATTTTTAGGGTGTAATTTTCCAAACCACAATAGCTCTAAGCCATTGTGTGTGTCCAAGGCCATACTATTTTTGTATACGCGGTACAGTAAAATAGCTTTTGCTTTTACCGATTATCCTCCCATGTTAATCCAGATGACAAAATGTTAATTTAAAGTCTCATTGCAACTGAATTTTAATTTTCACTTTTCGGACTTGGCTTTGAGTAATGGTGACACATACCATGTTTACAGTAAAATGAAAATTATATTCCAGACACCGTCAAAATGTCAAACTTTTTATTTTTTTTGTATTGTTTTTAAATAATTAACTGCAGTTCATTTATTCAACCTCATAACAGGATCATACTTAAAAAAATAATGATGAATGAACAGACGTTCATTAAATATTGAAAAAAACCTAAAATTACTCATGCCTAATTTGCATAATAATATCATAAATACATAATTAGCTGTAATTACCTAATTTGCATAATTAATTACTTTTTGTGTATTTTTTGTTATCAATTGAAAGAACTTTGTATACATATGTGTGCAAAAAAACCCGCACCTTTATATCATGTACGGTTTTCTATTGGCATCAATTTTGCATATTAATTAGCTGAACTTAGTCATTTTTTGAGATTTATTTTGTCTGCAGATTGGCCGAAATTGCTAAAATAGTATATTTGGTTAATTTATTATAATTATTCAATGATAGATTTTTAAATTTTGTTTTCTGTAACGAAGTCAGGAAAGATATGCATTTAACATGTGATATTTAAATTTACGCTGCTTTTTCAAGCAAGCGTCCAAATATACCTTCAAAATCTTAAAATGTGCCAATTTTGTCATTACAGCCATTTGTGGCAGGATTTCATTCCATCTACGAGCATCTTTAAATTGACACTACGTCGCAATGCATTGACCGATTTCAATTCTGTTTTTTGATTTTTGATGCTTTAATAAAGCTCAATAATGTAGGAACATTAAATAACATGTTTCTGCTGCGATTATTTTTGAGGTGATATGCCTATTAAAACCCAACTATTAGGCCCTGATTTATATTTAATCCTCATTTATGCCTGGGAAATAGATTGTCTGTGAAAAATGAGCAGGATCTGACTTTGCATGACAATTTGGATAAACTTTCAAAATGTGTTACATTTCAGAAACACCAAGCTATTCGTTAGGTGGCGTAAGCTGTGTGGGTTATAGGGTGATCTAGTCTAAATGCTGGACTCTGTGTATATCATTTCTACAATGGATGCCTTCATCTGACCTTCGACTTGCAGAAAGGGTGAGGTTTGAAGAACTGAGTCGCTCTGGAGTCAAGAAAATGACGTTTTCCCAGACCCTGTTTGTACACAAAGTCAATGGGGGCTATTTACTGGTGTGCACCCTTAAGCATAAAACCAAGATAATTCCAAAGTCAATTGCTCTGCTACCTGTTTTACATTGTAAGTGTGGCAATGTGACAAACAGGATTTGATATTTATTCAGTTGGCTACGTAAATTACGTAGGTAATAACACAGAAAATAATAATATCCTGATTGCTCTTAATGCTCTTATTTCAGCTAAATGTCAAACAGTTTAACTAAATATTAAGTCGTCTATGATTTAAAGGAACAAACATATTAATGAAATTATGCCACATCGTCGACTTCATTCCATAGTGGCGTAAGGTGATTTTTAGTTATTTTATTTTGGCCAAAATTAATTAATTAATTAATTAAATTTGGCGTATGGTTACCCAGATGAAATTTTGTGTTTTCCATAGTGCCGTATCCGCCTTACGCCACTTTTCGTTTGTTTATTATGGAACCATGTCTCTGTGTGTTAAGTTTCACGTCAAATTTAATTCAAAAGCGATTTATGTGGATACTTGAAACTTATCGGCTTCATATAATTTCGTTTCAATCGTCTAAAAGGCTCATCATCCATTTAAATTATTCATTTCATCATTCTATCGTCTTAGTTATCTGTGTAATGCAACTCATGTCTAGACTGCTTCGATATACCTGTACATTTATATATAGAAAGTAATAAACAGTATGTCGTATTTTGATATTCTCGCCCATTTTTAGGTTGCTCTTCTGGCCCACTTCGTGCAAAATCTGTAAAAAAGGAAGAAAAAACCTATACTGTTACAAAATATCAGTTACAAAATACCATCTGAGATTGTTCAACTTTTTTTAAAGACCAAGCTCTAAAGTTATATTTTCGCGACCTGGTTTTATCCTCCGTTATGCCCAAAGAGAGCTAAGAGAAACTACAGCAATAAACCATTGGCAGCCAACTTTCATCTGATTTATCCGTTAGTACATGTATAAATCTTTGTGGTTATTTCCTGTCTAATGTTTTCTTCTAAAAAGCTTAAAAACACCAAACAAAACATTCAATTATTGTTAGAATTACATTTATCGTTACTCTTCCTGAAATTATTTGCTTTTTGAGTTTATAAGTACGTACAGAGATCCATAATGTATAATTTTTGAGCAAATTCGATCGTGTCTAGTAGTTAAATTTTCCAATCCATATCATACCACTGATGGATTAACCTTCGTCCAAAGAAGGGGAAATTTAAGACCATTAACGTTTTTTCATCTGGTATAAAAAAACGCAAATGTTTACGCCCAAACGACTTAAGCTAATCGTAGATCCATTCTTATTGCTCATTTTGTGATAGAATTTTACCCAAGCACACCTTCAAGTTACCCGGCGGTACAAAGGACAGACTATTAAAAATGGAAGGGGTGGTGAAGCCCACCATAGAATCTAAACAAATCTATGCTTTAAATTATTGCGAGAGATATCGATTTTGGTGAAAATCGCATGTTCATACAATTTTTAGCCGAAAATCGATTTTGCCCATATATTCGTACTTAACCAGATTTGTAATTAAACAATCATTAGGTGCAAAACTCATCCGGCTATAATTGTTCAGCTATGATTGTCGACAAATGTAGTCAAAGTTATGTAATTGTGTCGGCAAATTGCAAGAGTCATATTAAGATTAATGTGTTACGAAATTGTGCTGTTGTTACGTAATAGACCTATTGTGAATGTTATAGTAGTTACTAGTTTAAAAAAATTGTCGAAAAATTTTTGACCCCGAAGAGGCAGGATAAAATCCAACTCAAGGTCTAAGATTTAGCGGAAGTGCGTGTAAAAGTGCTCAAATAGCACTTTGAGAAAGCTTAATGATATTGATTGATAAAACGGAAACCTTTTGGCAAAGTTTACGGTATCTTGGTAAAGCTTAACATTTATATCCTTTTAATGCGTGGAGGAAACTGTTGCTTTTCAAATACAATATCATCTTCCGTGGCCTTGAAAAAAAACCCTGATATAGTGGAACAGCTGTCTGTAATAGCATCTTAAATGTCACCACCACTTTATGAATTAATGTTTGGTACATACCACCATCAGCGCCCTTTTATGACTAAACTAAAAATTACTTTTCTTCAAATGGTCTCAGCATACAGTTACGTGAATTGCAAAGTAATACGAGAAGGGAGAAACTTGCCTCGCATTTCTGCAGACTGGCTTTCTCTACGTACATATGCGGCTGCAGAAAATAGCGTTGCAAGTTACAGACCTTTCAGATCAACAAAGAAGATTTTAAGCAATCATTTCGTATCCTGGATCAATTTTTAGCATAAAGTTAAGAAAACCTGACCTGAATCCGTCTGTTGATCCAATGACGTCTATCTATTCAAAACCACTCTCCTGTGACAGGGTTGCTTATTTAACCAGAATTGGAGATTCTGTACGAACAAATTGGATACGCAAACAACGTAGAAAATGCACCGCAACATTTGTCCGTTATATTAGAGAAAATCAAGGATATTGACAACGCGAAGGAAAGTCTAACTACATGTATTAATATGATTGTAAGTAAGAAATCATTATGATAAAGCAACAATGAGGTGTGAAAATTGTATTATAGGCCTAATAGTAATAATTATTGAAATCAGACTGAATTAAAATGTGGGTTTTTTTTTTCAATATAGAGACCGTTAAATAATTCCTGGTCGTTAGCGGCGGAAGCATTAAACATTTTCGCGCGAAGCGTGCGAAAAATGTTCCGACTATTTTAGCTCAAAATTAAGGTGAAACTTAGTACTTGAATTTTGCAATTTCACCCTCTTTTGGACCAAAACATGGTGTGTTTTTTGTAAAATTACTAGAACAGCTGGATCAATTATATGGATGTTTATCTTTATTTTTTTTATAATTTATTTTGTCCTGGCTATGGATTTGGGTGATGAAAACTCACAAAGTACTTTTTGTCTTTCAGTGGGACTCATATCGGAACCAATCGCCACCAGCGGCGGCGCTATGGGGGGACAAGGGGGCATTTTCTTCAAATAATTTTCTTGCCCACCCCCCCCCCCACCTCCACACTTTCAAGACAAAATACCCAACATTACATAAATTTCCCTTTTGCTGCAATTTTGGGCAAAATTTGTTGATTTTACCCCCCAATAAAATTCACTGTGCTACCCCAATGCCCCCCCCCAAAAACCATCCTGCTGCCGCCACTCACACAGTAGATTACCTTAATATGTCGGTTAAGGTGGTTTCAATTTAATCAAGAAATACCCGAGTAGATACAAATGGGAATAGATGGCAAACAAATCATGGTTATTACAACTCTTTCATCAATTGTGCAAGACACAGATTATATGAAATCTTTGTTATTACTTACAACTTCTTTAGGCAATGTTAATATTCAGCTTAAAAGGAAACCGTAGTCAGACCCAATGATTGGGTGTAACGGTAAACCTAATCATTGTACTCACAGTACAGTAATTGGGTCAATGAATCTAATCAGAAACCACTAGACTAAACGAGGCTTTGCGTAAGCTTTATTAAGAAACTGAAAAGGGGACTGTACTTCATTCTTATCTTATTTCTTGCTACAGGGTGTCCCTATAAGAACTGTATCGTCGGAAACTTAATTGTTTGGGTATTTTAACGCCACAACTAAACATAACTTATAAATAAATCAGCTATTACATACGTTTTGAATTTTGACAATTGACCACACTATTCGTGAAATATAAGAATTTTACGAAAATCTCTCAATTTTGAACCTTTCCACGGATTCAAATATCAATCGATGATCTGTATTCGGAGTGCGAATTATTAGCGCCTGAGGCGTTTATTGACATTGACAGATATTTGATTCCGTGGAACGGACTGAAAATTAGGTAGTTTCGTAAAATTCTTTTATTTCAAAAACGGAGCGGTTAATTGTCAAAATTCAAAAAGTATGTGATAGCTGATATATTCCTCAACCACACCAGCTATTTAGTTATGTCTGGTTTATGCATTAAAATACCCAAGACAAGAAATTCAGTTTCCGACGAGGGACACCCTGTATAAAACGGTTCCTAACGTAAGTGCGTCATGATCACTTCCAACGAGGAGATAACATGTCCCAAAAACAGGAACAATTTGACTAAGAAATGAAAGATTAATTGTTATATCTTAGTTCCTTATGGGAGTGTTGCAGATTCCTATTAGCATTTCTATGTTAATTTGAAACCCAGCCGGAAAATGTCATGTGTTGATTTGATGGAAATTGTCCTCAATTTTGTGTAAAACTAGATAAGTTGTGTGTTTAAATATTCTGCGTGAGCCCCAAAAGAGACTAAAAGCTCGTCATAATCACGTAAGACCGGCAAAAATAAAATTGAACCGATTTTCTTGCTCGCTGCATATTTCACTATTTGAACAAATTGTGTTGCAATGTGAAATCAGATTTACTAGCAACAGGTGGAGTAGAGGTTCAAAGATATTCAAGCAGTCTCTCACGTTGCATGTATGTTTCGGTTTTGCTTATCGGAAGAGTATTTTATAAATCAAAATACGATGCGAACTCTTTTTCTGTAAAACGTATGAACAAATACGTAAATCATTATCAATTGGCTGATAGGAGTTTGATGAAGTAATCTTGTAATCTCACATCTTGTTGAATTGTTTCAAAAACATAGCTGAGGGTTAAAGCCGTTTTGAATTGTGCAAATACAGGAGTGACCTTTGTTAATAAATACGCAATATTACCGTTCAAACACTACAGACATATCAATGTTTAATTTGAAGGCAGTGATAATGAATGTAGTCCAAGTTTTAAATCAATAGCTCATAAAAAGTTAATAATATATGGGGTGCATAGTATTAAAATGCCCGATATTTATGGTGGTAGAGGTAGAGTGACCAATATCCCACTTGGCCAAACAAAAGGGAACAGTCGCTCACACATGCATTTATTTTGATCGCCCATTGATACATACGACGTATGTCCCGAATTAAAGCGACAAGACGCTATTGGTGCAGTAACCAATCAAATGTTCGCGTTGAAGTAAAACTGAGCAAGAAATCCAATCGATTATGCGTAGTTGCCGATAAAGTGGAAGTAAATTTTCAAATTTCATTTCGCAAACTATCTCTTATTCAAGATCAACGTATCCCATTGGAAAGCCTACGCAGTCGCTTAAGCATTATTAACATTATCGACATTTAGTTGTCTACATTTTTTTATACCAAAAGACGGTTTATGATTGTTAAACCTGTCTTCTGTGATTAGAATTTTCCCTGCTACCGAAGTGTGAAAGCGTAAAACTCTCTTTCATTTTATTTGTTGTACTTGTTTTTATTGTTATCTGAGACAACCAACTAAACACCTGGGCCAACATATGAACGTAAGTGTTGCGGAAGGTCGCTATTAAATTGAATCATATGTTGTGTATATGTTTTGCATCATAACGCCTCACGTACATTAAGAATCAGTCCAGCCCTCGATTTAATCAAGATAAGTGCAGCATTACAATGTGAAGATGGTCATCTAATGATTAAATGTTCCTGTTGACAGTCCCTCGTTTCAAATTACAAGTTTTGGTTTCTGAGCGACAGCGATTGGCTTTTACCCAATGAGGTAGCGCGCTTTTTGTTGCGTTGGGAAAAGCGCTACTACCGCAAACAAAGACGTCCATAATGACGTCACTCAAGATAATAGGCAGCCACGTGACCAAACCCAAACCCAATACTAAAACTCACCGGGAAAACTCAATATTTGAAACGACCGAGTGCCACGATGAACCAGATTATGATTTGCTTGTTAGTTTATTATTGTATACGAGGTCACAAATCGCGGCCAATGACTTTGTGTCCCCTTTTAAGAACCAGATTATGATTTGCTTGTTAGTTTATTATTGTATACGAGGTCACAAATCGCGGCCAATGACTTTGTGTCCCTTTTTAAGTTTGTTTTCTTTATGCCTTTTATGATTAAACCTTAACTTCGTGTCAATCAATTGCCAGGGTTATAATGTCAAAACCATTACCTAAATGCGCCTACTTCCAAACAAAAATCGAATTTATATTGTAACAGTGTAAAGTGTTCTTTCTGTTGTTTGAATTTTTATTCGTTCCTGCGCCCCATGAAGCTACATAATTCGAGCCATTAGTTTTTATGCTTTATTGAAGTGCTTCAATTTCATCTGAGAAGACAAAGGAAATTTCTGAATAAAAATGTACGGGAAAAACACAGGAAATGCATCATTGGTTCGCTGTCAGCAAACCGGAATTCAACTTTGAAGAAATGAAGGAGTTCGATACTCAGGGTAATGACCTTAAAATTACGTCAATGAATTCATACATAGGATGTAAAATATGAAAGAAATTACAAACATGAGAGAGCAGTTTGTGGGTTTAATGAAAGGTTTTCGTAGGTTTTGAATTATCGCAATATCCTTTCGTACCAAAAATTTGAAAGAGATTTTCGTAAGTTTGTTTCAAATACGTGAAAGTTTCAAATGGTAATTATGTAACCTTTGAGAAAAGTAGGAGGGAGCTAAGTAATTCTTATCATTATGTGTTGTGTTCAATAATGCTTGTGGTTTCAAAGTAAGGCCCAAATGGTCCAATTTGTGTCTATTTGTGTAATATGTTACATTTGTAAGCACAAACAGTAAATTGCTAAACATCGCCAGTCACCATGTGAGCATGACGAGCTTTCATATAGCTTTATTCAAGGAATTTAAGTCCATGAATTAATTAACGAGAATTAATCCCATTCAGAGCTCGTGCAGGATATTAAATAAATTCACTAATTGACTAGTAGTATTTCATTCATGATTTTACAAGCCGCGGGCACCACATTGAGACGACTTGTTTCTGGATGGATTTCAAATTGACATAGAATGCTCTGATAATCGATACTACATTGTGGTCTATTAATATGCCCGTAAGGAATTTGTTATTAATCTCACACAGACTCAAACTGTATTAACCCACTGTTTTAGTCCCAAAAGATAGGGTTTCATAACCAAAATCGTAACCAAGATAAATGTAATAAAATGGTTACGGATATACCCGGTACATGTACACATAATTGATGCAGCCGTTCTTGATTGAAGATAATCTTTCGTCCCGAACAGAACACTTAACTGGTATTTAGGTTCAGTAAATATCGCCTTAAGGGCTGGGGTATGAACGTTTGGACAGTATCTATTTTGGGACATTAGAGCACATCAGACATATCGAATTGCATTCTATATATGAAGAATGTCATTCCGATATCAAATAATTTTGATTTTTTGAAATTCGCAATTTAATACACATTTATGGCAAATCATTAAAAATTGATATTTTTGATATTTAACAGTACTTGAAGTAAACTTTATAAATCTGATGATTTATACTTAAAGTGTATGTAGGTGGGATGAAAAGCCGACGATCAATGGAAAATTTTGACCTTTCGTATTAAAGATATGGATTTTTTTCCCAAAACACAAAAAAAAAAAATTAGGTCTTTTTGGGAAAAAATCCATATCTTCAATATGAAAGGTCAAAATTTTAAATTGACCGTCGGCTTTTCCTCCCCTGCTACATACACTTTAAGAATATATCATTAGATTTATATAATTTACTTCGAGGACTGTTATATATCAAAAATTTGAAAAATATCAATTTTTATAATTTGTCATAAAATGTGTATTATATTGTGATTTTTAAAAATGAAAATTATTTGATATCAGAAAGACATGCTTCGTATTCAGAATGCAATTCGATAGGTCTGAGGTGCTCTCATGTCCCACAAAAATACTGTCGAAACGCAATAAACGCTCATTTTGGATCCCTTAAGGTTATTAATTATTTTAAACTGTTGTGATTTGGTAGTTCACAGCATCTTACGAATGGTAGTGAGCTTTGGCAAAAATTGCATTGCTCAATTCATAGCGAGCGTGTAGAAGAATTAAAATATCACAGATATACTTTTATAGGTGCTGCGGTTCTTGAGTTACGTTGTAAAGAGGGCTGAAACAACAACACTTTTGTAAAACGTACATA
The DNA here is from genome assembly GCF_039555335.1 of Amphiura filiformis. Classification (NCBI taxonomy): domain Eukaryota; kingdom Metazoa; phylum Echinodermata; class Ophiuroidea; order Amphilepidida; family Amphiuridae; genus Amphiura; species Amphiura filiformis. The sequence goes on from NC_092635.1 coordinate 38,459,434, forward strand.
ACTAATTAACAACAATAAATTAAGCAAGATTGCAGTGTATACGATTTGTAGAATGAACTTTTGCAAAAGATGAAGGTGATAATTTTCAATAATATATTGATCTACATAATAAAAATCGATTTTTAGGTTGCTTCGACCAACAATACCTCGTCTACCCTTAAACCTCAATAAATTTGATGTTGCTCAAAACCAAATTCAGTCGACTTAAATCCAACATTTTAGGCTAACCCAGCAAACACAAAACGTTTTCATAACCTTAAAAACATTTTTGATAATCTACTGCTCAGCAAACAAAAATGTTTTACAGAAAACGTTTAAATGTCGGGTTACATAAAGGGTATAAAAACGTTTTAATAACATTCCAAAAACATTCTTGAAAACTTGATACAAAACATTCTAAACAGAATGTTATTTTGGGGTTGAAATAACGTTTTAAAAACGATTTCATGACCTTTATATAACCCGACAATTAAATGTTATTAAAACGTTTTGAAAAAACATATTACGAACATTTCTGTGTTTGCTGGGTTAAAATATGTTAAGATAATGTTATTTAAGTATTGACACAATATTTAGCAAAAATGTTTGCAAAAATAGTTTACAATAACATTTTTTGAAAACATTTAAAAATATTGTTGCAGCGTGTTTTCATACAAAACGTTATCATGACCTTTATATAACCCGACATTTTAATGTTAGTAAAACATTTTTACCTAAACCAAAAGCCAAAATATAACTTATTTAAAATGTTTTTAAAACGTTTTTGTGTTTGCTGGGAATTCACTACATAACGAGCGCCAGGATGTAAACTAATGGAAAGCATATTCTCTGTCAAACAATTACTATACACCATTACAATTACTTTTAAAACCAAAAGACGATTTTCGCCCATGTTTTGTTTATACATAGTTAACATTGTCATTTGAGACATCATGATGTCATCATTGCTTTATTATGGATATGGAACATGTTGGTACTTATTTTGATATCAGTGGATAACAGAGTCCTATAGGTACCCTTGATAGATTATTGGTATAGAAATCAGTAATTAGGATGGTACTCCCCGTAACCAAAATAAAAACAAAACAAAACCGCAGTAAGACAAGGGATAAAAATAATCATATATAGTATGTAAGAAAATATGATAATGCATTTGAACAGTAAACTTTCCTCCACATGTTGTATGGGCGTCAATCGGTGGGGGGGGGCAGAGGGACATGTACCCTCCACATTTTGAGATGGAGACACAATATCAAAGCCCCCCCCCCCACGTTTTGACAAATTCTTCCCTGGTCTAAGTAGGTATACCGTAAAATTACAGACAATATTCGGTATTATACTTTGATTTGGCTAAAATTAAAATTTTATAAAATGAACATTTTCTCGGGCTCCGCGGGCACTTCGCCTTAAAATTCGCCTACACCTTCAAATTCAAGTTTCGTGTGAACAATACGCCAGGTAAACAGCTTTGCCTAGTATGTATTACCCCTGGTATCTGGTACGCCAGCGACAAGATGCAAATACACATGACAAAGCCGACTTTCCGGTTATCCCGTAATTTGTTGTTTTCACGTGATAACCGGGAAATTTGCTGCATCCCCCTCATACACCCCTGCATCATGCAAGTGTGACGAGATGAACGCTGCCGGATCATATTTCACAAACATTGAGTGTCCTCCCCCCAGGATCAACTTCTGATTGACGCCCTTGGCATATTAGATGGAAATTTTAACTCTTTATAATTTCTCTTATTTTCCACGAGTCCTAGGCTTCCTTTCTTAACAGGCATCATTATGCTGTTCATGTCTTCAGCTTAATAGTGGATGTTGCGTTTGGCGTGACTTTGGTCACGTAGCTGTCCATTTAGTCTGAGTGTGTAAATAGTTTGTGAACATTCCAACCAGGTACACTTTGGCTTATTCTTGAATGGGTCTTCTTTGAGGTGAATGAACCCTTGCTAAGTGTTACAATTTATGTGAAATCAGGTCGTGCTGATCAAAGGAAACTCTTCAAATAAATAAGTATGTTTAGTAGGTTTAACGGACTTTAATGAAAGATGATAACCTAATTCCTATCACGAAATACATCTTGTTTCCAGTAACATGCAAATATTAACATTCTCCTTCACCTTTATGTAGGTCATATCAATTTTCTGTTCGTTGGAAATAAATTTGAAAAGAGGTGAGTTGCTGGAAGCAATATCTCCACAGAGAACCGTTTCCATTATGTTCGAAATGAAATTGTGCAAGTTAAGTTACATCAAATATTTAGCAGTTTTCTCTGTGCTATGATCTGCTGCATTGCTATTATGTATACCATGTTTATGTATTTGCAGTATCTAAAACAATACCTTCAAGGCTTATTAAGGTACAGAGAAACCCCTAGTAAGCGATAGTTTTCAAATCGTCGAGAGAATCCAAGAACGTCATTGGTACGATGAAATAAAACATATAAACAACTTATGATGTTCAATAACATTTACTTAGTACTCTAGGTTAACAGTATGTATACATTCATATTGGTATTACAATAACTATTTTCAAATGGTTTCACAATGCGTATACAGTTAAAAATAGAATAGTAACTCTTGAACTTGCCTCGTATTTCTGCAGAATGACTTTTTTGCACAAATCCGCCTGCAAAGAAACCCAATCTAGATCACAAATCCCAGTTTACAGACGCATGTAAGCAATTACTTTGTATTCTGGATCAAATGTTATCACAGAGTTAAGAACATTGTGCTGACAATTTCCGTAAGTTAATTCAAAGAAATCCTTTTTCAACGCGGAACCCCGTGCAGTTAAACCACATCTAACTCGTTTAACATGTGGTTTGCGCTCCTATCACTCAAAATCGCCAAATATGTGATTCGTTATATACCGTTCAAGAACCACTGCATGAATTTAATAAAGCATACAAATTTATTCATTTTGTTACATTTAGAATTGGTTCTGAATTTGGTGGTGAAACCTTCAAAGTTTGTATTATATTGTCTTTAATTGGTACCGTACAGTGGGTTTTTTATATACCTTTTCGCTTTTTAATCTTTACATATACCAGTTAGTGTTGTTTCCAATGTTACGTTGTTTTTAGTGTACCACCAAATTAATCAAGAAATGCCCGAATAGTGACACACAGGAAACAGATAACAAACATGTAAGTCGGTTATTACATCTCATCCCGCAACTGTACAAGACCCAGATTTAATCAATCTTTTTTATTTTATAGTCTACAGGTTGGTAAGGTGATGCTATTATTCGTTTCAGGTTACTTAGGAATTTCGCGGTAACAACAATAAAAGTAAGAAATAAATACTAATGCAGATGATTCCGGTAATCCACTTATTGCGCTCACAGTACAATAAGTCTTTTGAGTCTGATCAGGAACAATAAGAATTAAGATATGAAATGACAGGTGCCGGTATCCTACCTCATTGCATCAAATATATACATATGCTTTATACAAAAAAATGCAAAACATGAAAATAACAATTCACTTTTAGATTTATAAAGAGGTTAACGAAGCTGATAGCGGATAAACATGTTCCATAAATTGAACAATTTGAGTCGGAAGTGTGAGATTAAGTTTCTTGACTATTGTAGATCAATACAGTATCAATTATCAATAAATTGTTTGTAATCCTACCAGAAAATCGCCATTTGTTGATATTACGGATAGGAAGTCGTCGTCATTGTTGTGCCCGCGGCTGGTAAAAATATATAAGTAGTGCGTATTAAAGCAGGATATTCCTGCAAGATTCCCAAACGAGATTAATATGTTTGCTAACATGTTACGTGTTTACGAATGTTGATGCTTACGTAAATATTACACCATTAAAACAAATTGTATTGAAATGAGAGATTTGATCCACTACCTATGCAATTTTCATTAATAAATAATTGTAAATGGATAGTACTCAAACACTTCAAATAAATATGGGGCTTGCTTACCGCTACTGCACATTTTATAACACGATTTATTACACTGTGCTGTTTACACTTCTTCATCATAATACTCGTATTCATCCGACATAATGGTTTGACGTTTCTTGATGATAGTGTTTTCAAAAGTGTACACTTTGGTTTGAAGTGTATGAAGCAAAATAAATCCACCCTAACCTTCTACGCCTACTTAAGTTACTCTCTCGTATTTTGCTTCATCATCTTTTCTATAGCATCATTTTATTCTGTCATGTCGGCAGCTTTAAAATATTTTGGTCGGTGAACTATTTCATTTATTTATTTTTCGCTAAAATGACGGTAAATGCGAGCCTTTTTGCATGTCTGATGAGAAACCCTAAGGGGTGGGTCGCAACCATCATCTGGTCATTAAAGTTTAAGCCTTGTCAACACTATTATAGACATCTAACAGTTTACTCTGATACATACGTATGCACCACCATAACTGGTTAGAGCACCCATAGCGTCATGGGACTGACTTTAACTTGACTTGTTCAAAATCTGACCAAAATAGCTCAAAATGGCTTCACGTATAACGAAAGTGTTGCCGAGCACATCACGAAAAAGTATAGTTAAGTAACGCCATAGGGCGATTGACCACTCTACTAAGTAGAGAAATGCGGACAGCATTTAGAAATAAATACTGGACTGTATCTTATTCCTTGCAGTAGGTTTGGAGTTGCCAACAGCTTTAGTGTCTTCTACTTGAGTGTCTGTAGAATTATGAGAAACAGATTTGTATAATTGTAGCTCAAAATAACAGGGAATACCCCGGTGATGCTAACGAAGAAGTGTACATTACCGGACACACTCTTATGCCAACATATCCCAATACACCTTCCTGAATAAACGGTAAAAATGTAAACACCAATCACATTGTATTTACAATGGTGCTTTCTTGACAGTAAATCACTGACGATTGTTTTAATGACAAACAGGGGGAGTGCTAATATAATACCTGAAACTCAATGTCTACATAATTAGTCGAGTAGCAAGAAAATTTGAATTATTACTTGACAAATACATACTGAAGTGTGATTTTGTTACCCAACATAGCGACATAAGAAATACCATATGCTAGCTGTTCATGTCCTTGCTCTTTCACTTTGGTCACGACCATGGTCACGTAGCTGTCCATTTAGTCTGGGTGTGCATAGTTTGTGAACATTCCAACCAAGTTAACGTTTAGCTTATTCTTGAATGGGTCTTCTTTGAGGTGAACGAACCCTTGCAAAGTGTTACAACCTTTGTGAAATCAAGTCGTGCTGATCATCAACGTAAACTATTCAAATAAATGGGTATGTTTAGTAAGTTTAACGAACTTTAATGAATGATAGTAACCTAATTTCTATCACGAAATACATTATTTTCCAGTTACATGTAAATATTAACATTCTCCTTCACATTTTATGTAGGTCACAAATCAATTTTGTGTTCGCAGGAAATAAATTTGAAAAGAGGTGAGTTGCTGGAAGCAATATTGTATCTCCACAGAGAACCAATTTCATCAGGTTCGAAATTATAGTTTGTGCAAGTTAATTTACATCCAATATTCAGCAGTTTGCTTTTATGTATGCCATATTTGTGTATTTCCATTTATCTAAAACAATACCTCAAAGGCGTATTAAGGCACATAGAAACCCCTGGTAAGCGATAGTTTTCATATCGTCGAGAGAATCCAAGAACGTTATTGGTATGATGAAATAAAACATATGATCAACTTATGATGTTCAATAACATTTACTTAGTACTCTAGGTTAACAGTATGTATACATCATATTACTATTACAATAGCTATTTTAAAAATGGTTTCACAATGCGTATACAGTTATGTAAAGTAGAATAGTAACTCTGGAGCTTGCCTCGTATTTCTGTAGAAGGCCTTTTTTGAACAAATCCGCCTGTGACGAAACCCAATCTAGATCACAAATCCCAATTTACAGACTCATGTAAGCAATTATTTCGTATTCTGGATCAAATGTTATCTCAGAGTTAAGAACATTGTGTTGGCAATTTCCGTACGTTAAGTCAAAGAAATCCTTTCCCAACGCGGAACTCCGTGCAGTTAAAATCACATCTAACTCGTTTAACATGTGGTTAACGCTCCTATCAAGAACCACTGGATCCATTTGATAAAGCATACATATTTACTCATTTTGTTACATTTTGAATTGGTTCTGAATTTTGTGATGAAACCTTCAAAGTTTGGATAATTTTGTCTTTAATTGGCACCAATTACAAAATAATATACAGTGAGTTTATACCTTTTCACTTTTTTAATCTTTACCTATGCCAGTTATTGTTATTCCCGATGTAACGTTGTTTTTAGTGTGCCACCAAATTAATTAAGAAATGTCTTAATAGTCACACATAGGAAACAGATAACAAACATGTAAGTCGGTTATTACATCTCATCCCGCAACTGTACAAGACCCAGATTTAATCAATCTTTTTTATTTTATAGTCTACAGGTTGGTAAGGTGATGCTATTATTCGTTTCAGGTTACTTAGGAATTTCACGGCAACAACAATAAAAGTAAGACATAAATACTAAATGCAGAGGATTCAGGTAATCTACTTATTGCACTCACAGTACAATAAGTCTTTTGAGTCTGATCAAGAAGAATAAGAATTAAGATATGAAATAACAGTTGTCTGGATCCTACCTCATTGCATCAAATACATATGCTTTATACAAAAAAATGCAAAACATGAAAATAACAATTCACTTTTAGATTTATAAAGAGGTTAACGAAGCTGATAGCGGATAAACATGTTCCAAAAATTGAACAATTTGAGTCGGAAGTGTGAGATTAAGTTTCTTGACTATTGTAGATCAATACAGTATCAATTATCAATAAATTGTAAATACATTTGTAATCCTACCAGAAAATCGCCATTTGTTGATATTACGGATAGGAAGTCGTCGTCATTGTTGTGCCCGCGGCTGGTAAAAATATATAAGTAGTGCGTATTAAAGCAGGATATATATTCCTGCAAGATTCCCAAACGAGATTAATATGTTTGGTAACATGTTACGTGTTTACGAATGTTGGTGCTTACGTGAATATTACACCATTAAAACAAATTGTATTGAAATGAGAGATTTGATCAACTACCTATGCAATTTGCATTAATAAATAATTGTAAATGCATAGCACTCAAACACTTCAAATAAATATGGGGCTTGCTTACCGCTACTGCAAATTTTATAATACGATTTATTACACTGTGCTGTTTACTCTTTCTCAACATTATACTTGATATACGGTTTATATCTTGAAAAAATATCTGTGAAAGTTTTCCAATACTTCAGCGTATTCACCCTACATGTAGTAATAATGCTTTGACGTTTCTTGATGATTATATTAGTGCTTTCAAAAGTGTACACTTTGGTTTGAAGTATGAAGCAAAATAAATCCACCCTAACCATTTTGTCCTTCGTAAGTCTTCTTGCTGTTTCTTCTTCTACGCCTACATAAGTTACTCTCTCGTATTTTGCTTCATCATCTTTTCTATAGCATCATTTTATTCTGTCATGTCGGCAGCTTTAAAATATTTTTGTCGGTGAACTATTTCACTTCCTTATTTGTCGCTAAAATGACGGTAAATGCGAGCCTTTTTGCATGTCTGATGAGAAACCCTAAGGGGTGGGTCGCAACCATCATCCGGTCATTAAAGTTTAAGCCTTGTCAACACTATTATAGACATCTAACAGTTTACTCTGATACATACGTATGCACCACCGTAACAGGTTAGAGCACGCATAGCGTCATGGGACTGACTTTAACTTGACTTGTTCAAAATCTGACCAAAATAGCTCAAAATGGCTTCACGTATAACGAAAGTGTTGCCGAGCACATCAAGAAAATGTATAGTTAAGTAACGCCATAGGGCGATTGACCACTCTACTTAGTAGAGAAATGCGGACAGCATTTAGAAATAAATACTGGACTGTATCTTATTCCTTGCAGAAGGTTTCTAGTTGCCAACAGCTTTGGTGTCTTCTACTTGAATGACTGTAGAATTATGAGAAACTGATTTGAATAATTGTAGCTCAAAATAACAGGGAATACCCCGGTGACGCTAACGAAGAGGTGTGTATTACCGGGCACACTCTTGTGCCAACATATCCCAATACCCCCTCCTGAATAAACGGTAAAAATGTCAACACCAATCACATTGTATATCTAAAATGCATTTTCTTATAATTGAGATATCCGGGTGAGATATACAGTAACCCAAAAAATTAAGGTACCAGTTATGTTCACCCCTGTATATCATAAATAAAGACAAATATGTCCAAATTAAAACAAGCAGTCAAGACCTGTACTCTTTAGCTCTGATTTAAGACCTTACTTGTTGAAATTGGCTGAGAATGAAAGAAACGGTAACTAAAAACCTAATGAAGAAACGAAATCAAAAGTTGCACTTTTGTGTTCTAATCAATGAAAGCACGACGCTGGTTTTAACGTGCTAATCAATGGAAGCGCAGCGCTAGTTCTCTTGTTCACGAACGCTTTGTGTACAAATCAATAGGGCATTTAACGCAGCAAACTGCAACTTTTACATTGGTATCTTCTTTGGGTTTTGGGATCGCCGTGTCTTTATTTCTTGAACAATTTCAACGAATGAGGTCTTAAATTCGAGCTAACAGATGCAGCTATTGGCTGCTGGTTCCAATTATGGCTGATCTGTCTTTGTTAAGGATATACAACAGGTGAATATAACTGGTACCTTAATTTTTTGGCTTACTGTAGTGTCATCGTGTGTCATGGCAGAAGCGTTTACGTTCGCGACTCCTACCAGTTTTGCTAAGCAACTCGGCCAGTTTTGTTAAGCAACTCTGCTAATTCTGCCACCACCTTACACCACCACTGTATTGTGTACTGCTAATCAGCTGCAATGCCTCGAGACTGCAACAGACGTCAGTGTCATCAACTCGGGCCATTCTCAAGGCCGGCATTGACAGTATTGTCTGCCAACGTCAAGGGGCTCTCTAGGGTGACAGAAGAGCTCATCACCAACATATGCAAGGAAACTGATTGTGACGTCCTATGTCTCCAAGAGACTCACCGCGGGAAAGGCAACATCCGACCCAAGATCAGTGGAATGAAGCTTGCCGTAGAAAGACCACACGAGAAATACGGTAGTGCAGTGTTCGTCAAGGAAAGTACAATCATTGAGTCTACTTCCAAGTCAGGTGAGAACAACATAGAAATCCTGACCATAGAACTCAGTGGAATCATCATATCTTCTGTTTATAAACCACCTGGCTCTCCGTTTGACTTCAAGGACCCAATGGGGAATACCCAGACTAAAACAAGGGTAATCATTGGAGACTTCAACAGCCATAGCACGGTATGGGGCTATGATAAAACCGATAAGGATGGCGAAATGGTAGAGGAATGGATAGACCAACAACAGCTAAGCCTTATCCACGACCCTAAACAGCCTAAGTCATTCAACAGTAGCCGATGGAAACGTGGATACAACCCCGACCTGGCCTTTGCTAGTAACAGAGTTGCTCAACTGTGTCACAAGATGGTGATGGATCCCATCCCCCGCACTCAGCACCGACCAATCGGTCTACAGATAAGAGCAGCTGTAAGCCCAGCCTCAGTTCCATTCCGTAGAAGATTCAACTACCAAAAGGCAAACTGGGAAGGTTTCTCTAGTGACTTAGATGCAGCAGTCTCCAACATAGAAGCAACACCTGAGAACTACGATCTCTTTGTGAAAACCATCAAAGAAAACGCCAGGAAGAACATCCCTAGAGGCTGCCGTACCAGCTACATCTCTGGACTCACTTCGGAAACAGCCGACCTATATGAAGAGTATAAAGCCATGTTCGAATCGGACCCTTTCGATGAAGCCACTACTGCCACAGGGGAAAGATTGATGTCAGCTATTGGAGAACAACAACGTCAGTCATGGCAAAACCTGATTGAATCAATAGACATGACCAATAACAGCAAGAAGGCATGGACTCTCATTCGGAAACTGAGCAACGATCCAAGAGAAGCGGAACAACACTACAACACCACCGCTAACCAAGTAGCCCACCAACTCCTCCTGAATGGGAAAACAACCACAAAACATCCGAAGGTTCAAGTGGATTGGAACAAATATAATGAAGACCAAGGTTTCACCAACACCTTCTCAATGGATGAGCTGGAAGAGGGAATCACCAGCCTGAAGAATGGAAAAGCATGCGGACTGGATGATGTCTCTGTTGAACAGATGAAACACTTTGGACCGCGTACAAAGGAATGGCTCCTCCAGTTCTTCAATGAATGCATGCGCAGCCACAAAATCCCGAAGATCTGGCGACGGACACGAGTGATAGCACTCCTGAAACCAGGAAAGGACCCATCAGAGGCAAAGAGCTTCAGACCAATATCTCTGCTATGCCATAGCTACAAGCTGTTTGAGCGGCTCATCCTGAACCGCCTTGCGTCACATGTAGATGGTCTACTGATCCCTGAACAAGCTGGCTTCCGCCCAGGGAAATCAACAACCAGCCAGCTGCTAAACCTCACCCAACACATTGAGGATGGATTTGAGAGAGGGCAGATCACAGGTGCTGTCTTCGTCGACCTTTCTGCAGCTTATGACACAGTCAACCATCGCCGGCTACTCGCCAAAGTGCTTGAGATGACTAAGGATGTTCACCTCACCAGGCTTCTACAAACCCTGCTCCAGAACAGAAGGTTCTTTGTTGAACTAGGAGGGAAGCGAAGCCGATGGCGCAGACAACGAAACGGACACCCCAAGGAAGTGTCCTAGCTCCTCTGCTATACAACATCTATACCAACGACCAGCCAGTTGACAGCCAAACCAAGCGGTTTATATATGCAGATGACTTGTGCGTAACCAGCCAGAGTACCAGCTTTGAGGTGATCGAAGACACTCTGACAGATACACTGACTGGACTAGGAGAGTACTACGACGAGAACTGCGCGCAAACCCAGGGAAGACCCAGGTCTGTGCCTTCCACCTTATCAACAAGGAAGCCAAGCGACAGTTGAACATCACCTGGTCTGGTACCAAGCTCCCTTTCTGCTCTAACCCAGTGTACCTGGGGTCACACTAGATCGATGCCTATCCTACAAGGCCCACGTGGAGAAGACCAAGGCGCAAACTTGCCAACACCAGTTGGTGGAGTTTCTCCACCGTGGAATACGCATGCCCTGCTTGGGAGAGATCATCACATGCTAGGAAGCTAGACTCTGCACTCAACGGAAGCTGCCGCTCCATCACAGGATGTTTAAGGCCTACCAACATGGACAAGGTCTACCTCTTGGCAGGTATCGCACCACCTGACATCCGGAGAGCTGTGGCAAGCAAAGAGGAACGCCGTAAACAGACCACGGACGTAAGACACCCCTCTTCAACCATACACCACCAACCAGACGGTTGAAGTCAAGGAAAAGCTTCATCACAAGCACCCTCCCTCTGCAAACAACATCATCAGAGGCTCGCACCCAGATGTGGAAAGAAAGGCCTTCATCTGAAGCAGCCACCACTGAGATGGGGATTCAACCCACAGAATCACTACCTCCAGGAGCAAACGAAGTCTGGGCAAACTGGAGATGCCTTAACCGCCTCCGAACCGGTGTTGGGCGTTGCAAGGATACCCTTCACAAATGGGGATACATCAGTGGCCCGACCATGTGTGATTGTGGACAAGAACCACAGACGATGCAGCATCTGCTGGAATGCCCGCTTTTGGAAGATCCTGTGACGACAGACGATCTGGCGCAATTTTCTCAACGGGCACAAAAGTGTGTTTCTCAGTGGATAAGTACAGTTTGATGTAAGGACACGAAAGAAGAAGAAGATCGTGTCTCAGCCTTTATTAAAGTTTGAGACAGCCCGTCACCCAGAAAAGTATCCAGCACCATATGTTACGAATCGCATTTAACACGAGATTATTAATCTGATATAAATGGAAGTGTGTACTTTAGGGCAAAGAGTTTGTAATGGTACATTTGCATTGAAAAATCTCAGGTTTAGGGACTAAGTTGTTTGATGAGGCTGTGGATAACGAAGTGCCCCTTTAAATGACTTGAATGCAAAATTTCCATTTCAGAGTAAATAAAACTTCAGAACTCTAAATATTATTGCAAACTTAGTGATACGCTTTCAGAATATATCATTTGCAGTCAATTATTTGGTGCACTAGAGATGGAAATGTTTGCTTATGTATTGAATATCAACAACCTTATACCACGCCATTTTTAAATGCTTTAGACCCATTACCTCAATTCAAATAAATTTCGACATTTACATTTTCTAACGGTGAATATAAACAAACTTGCATTTCTTGCGTCGATACGCTATCAATTTTTGTAAGCATCGGTGCACTCGATAAAGTACCGGCGCGGTGCTACTATATCACTTCGATGGATTGGAATTATATGAAATAAAAATCTATTCTGCTGGTTTTAATAAAATCGTTTTTTCTAACCAAATTCATGAGGAGCAATCTTTGAAAGTAAACCCTGCCTCTGCTATTGTCATTAATTTGAATTAGGTTGTTGACAATATCGAGCGATCTATATATTAAAAAGTCGGTGCAAGATAGACATTGGTTGTTCAACAAAAGCTGAAGTACTTCAAGTGCATTTTATCAAAAAGATAGTATTAAAGGGGGCAACACTATTGGTTTAGGATATAGATTTCCTTCAAATTTACGTACAATGTCAAATATCGTCCCCTTTATGCATCCATGTAACATTTTCAGCCTAAATGTGAATAATTAGCACAATTAGCAAGTCAAATACGTTGGTACACGAAAACTGCATTGTGGTCCTGAAATTGCAAACAGCGAAGGTATACCGCATGCCGTATAGTAGGCGTATCAGTAGGCTGTTACCAGTGCAATTTAGACTGCGGAACTCAGTCTTCAATGATATTTCTTATGACACATCCTTCAGGCAGCAGTTTCAAACAATAGCTTGGGATTATTGGGGCAGAGGTTATTAGTACAGGGCGCTATGTGGGGATATTTTAAGTTAGCATTTTGTCTTGCTACATTAGTGGAAACAATGTTTTTTTGGCATACTCAAATGATAAAATTAGAATTGGTTCCTTTTTATGCCCCCTATGCTTCCCACGAGAGGTCGAAGGTCATAATAGGGGCCAAAATGTAAAAAAATTGTTCTATCATGTTGAAATATACCTCAAATTATTCCTCTCATTGTTAGGATTAAAATGGCAATTGTCATCTTGCACTAGGATGCTTAGTACAGGTAGGAGTTATAGAGTAAATTAGGTCAAATGTCTCCATATTGTTTCATATCAGTGAAAACATTGTTCTTTCCTGTAACAATGACACCTCATTTGCGACGATAACTTATTCCACGGCTGAGTAACTGTCTTTGAAACACAAGGAGATCTCAAACAAAATGTGCCAAATCTGCCATTGTCTGCGCCATTTGCATTAGTAAACAGGAGTAAGGAATATCACACTGTTTTATTAAAACAGTCACCGCTTACCTAAAATCAGTAACGAGTAGAGTACCCATATGCGTTCACAACAGCATTGCATCTTCTACTCATGCTTCTTATCATCCTGGTCACATGCTCCTAAGGGATGGCATTCCACTCTTCAAGCAAGATCTGTCTTAAACCAGCCTAGTACTTTTCATTCAAAATAATATACTGCAAACAACTTTTCATTTATTCCTTCATTCATCCATTAACCCACTCATTCATTCCCACAAAGAGATGAGAGCAGTTTGGCATCTTTTCTTTGAGACCTCTCTGTCTTTCAAAGAAAGTTACTCAGCCGAGGAATAAGTAATCGTTACAAACGAGGTGTCATTGTTGATAGAAAAGAACAATGTTTTCACTGATATGAAACAATATGGAGATAGATTTCAAAACTTGCTGATAGACAGCCGTTTTTGAAAGTTTCCAAACTTTTTTGAAGAGTTTAGATTGCTAGTAATAAAGACACTATGCGCGCAAATCATGTCAATTTCCTTTGTTCTTTGCCCTTCAGTGTGCGTAGGCCTACGCGTCGTAGTTTACTCAGGGCACGTGCATTTTAAATTGCCCACCACACAGACTTGTACCCGAGTCCATTTGCATCCGAGTCCGAGCCAAGTCCGAGTCATTTTGTGCCCGAGTCCGGACTCGAGTCCAAGTCCGGGGGTGCCGAGTCCGAGTCCAACAAAAACAAGACCCGAGTCCGGACTCGAGTCCGGCTCGAGTCCGGACTCGGTCAAAGTCCATGCCCGGTGTTGGTGGTGGGGGTGGAGGTCATGGGTATTGCTTAGTTTGGGTATAACAACATGAAAAAGGGGTAATTGGGTATAACGTTTTGAAAGAAGGGGCTCATTTGGTATAACATTTTGAAAAAATAGGTCATTATTTCCAAAAAGTGAAGCAACATTTTATATTTTGTTTTTAATTTGAAAATTTACAATACAAATTTGCTGAAAAAAAGAAAATTTCAAAGTTTCCGCATAATTTTATGGCATTTTGATGATAAAATTGTAGAAACAGAAGATCACTTACTACACCCCAGCACACACCGCTCTCCCTATACACACCCACCCTACCAAAGGCCACCCCACCCCACCCCACACAGTTGACATTTCAAAGACTCGTTCCAACTCAACCAACCAACTGTACACACTTACTTTAAAGATCCATACCCATGCACAGGTTACTCCTAAAGGTAAAAACTACATGTATCAGACCACCTGTATCAGACAGTCATGTGGGGGTATTTGTGTGTGTGTGTGCCTAGACTATGCCATAGTCGAATTTTATTAAAAATATGTTATTATTAGTCATGATGAACCCATTTCATTGAACTCAAAATTATACTGATGTTTATTAAAATTAAAGTATTCAATAGTAAAATGGTCATAAAGAGTTAAAAATATCAGACGATTAGTGAAAATAAAAGTAATTGAATGCAACATTATCTTGCATAATTATAACGGCTCACTTTAATACTGAACAATTCTGATTTTGGAATCTACCCGTTTATTGATAGCGAACCCCGAAATTTCGACTATGAACTTTGAATTGTAAGCAGAACTTTACCCCCTGGACTTTGCTCTCTAAAAACACACTGTCAAGCATACTTGTTTATCAGTCCATTAACCACAAGTACTAAGCATGGACGCGCTAGATGTTTGATGAGAGATTAACTTTCGCGTCAACACAAAAGCGCCGCAAATACCACAGACAGTTGTTTACGGTGTAGTTAATGGTAATGGCGCGGACCCAGACGATTTAAACCATAGCGAGGTATAGGCGACCAATCACAAGGCAGATCCATTTAAAGATGCATTACATCATGGACAATTTTAGTTAGGCCAGAAATTGGCCTAACTCTCCATAGAGTCCCGTGTTAAAAATCTTAACCGCAAGGCAATGTCAGTAGTCCACTTGGGAAGCTAACTAACAGAGGGAGTAGGGTGACTGATCAGATGTGAAAATCTATCAATTGTGCACACATTAATTAAATCAGAGTTTTAAGCTTAAATACAATATCCAGAGTATGGGCAAGTGGACTACGGGGTAGTCTAATGTGTGCCACACTACATGTAAACTCACACTGCACTAGAGAAGTATCACAAGGCTTTGTGCAGCATACATGTAAATGAATTGCAATGTATTCAAATTAATGTTAATTCAATGCATTGAAATCGAATTGAATTGAAATGAATTTTGGGCGATTTTCATTTCAATGCATTGGAATTGAATTGGAATCGAAATGAGTGGGCTTGGGCATGAATTGAATTGGATTGGAATTGAAATCACCGTGAGCAATGAAGAATTGAATTGGATTGGAATTGAAATCATGTTGCGTGATGAAGAATGAAGTGGAATTGAAATGAAATTCAGCTTTGATTTCAATTCAGCATTTCAATTCACAAGCAGATGTCTGTGATTCCAGATCATTCCACCTGAAAAAAAGTGTCCTTGCCCCGTTGTGAATTCTGATACACTTCCAGGTTTATTCACACAAAAGACACACATTAAAAATTTAACATCAATAGTGTTACAAAACTTATTGCAACTAAGTATTCTGGAAAGCTTTCATTTCAAAATGATAGCATAAAATACACATATATTGAAGAAAATTAAAAGCAAGATAAATTGATATCATTTCTCATACACAGGTATAGTTAAACTTTTCGAGACTTTTGGGGAGTTCTTCTTAATCTTTCTTTAGAAGAATATCTACTGTCTCTCTTGTCATATGGAAAAATTATAGGTTTCATAAAGACACTAATATCTTCTAATATGATGCAAATTGATTCTTAGCATTTCCAATGTTTTAAATTGCTTGATATGATCGATTATGTGAGTATGAGACCCCCTCCAACTTGCCAAAGATCTCAAACTTTTGGCAATAATCATAAAGCCCCTATTTTTCTCAATCTCCTAATTTTTATGCTCAAAAGTCATTGTACATTTGAACAAATTATGAGAAAACTATTAAAGAAAATGCTTATATCTTTGACAGCTTTTTTTCACACTTTTTCAAAAGTACAAGGATTTTTGGGTGTAAAATCTTAGGAGCAGGAGACAAGTAGGGGCTATATCAAACCTTGATTTTTGACATCTTTGAGATCAGTGTGGGGACAGAGTCCCATTATCGATCGTACCACATACCTTAAGTTTAGAAAATAATGTGCATGGTGAACAAGAAGTTAAGACAAATATAGGGAAGTCAGTCACCTAAGAACTAAGAAGTTCCAAAGTTTCATAAAATAGGACCCAGAGGTCAAGGATCACTTGCATTGTTTGAATGTGAAAAGTGAGTTAACATAACACCTAAGTACTAGTATTTTCTGTTGAAATGCTTTTGTGACAAGTAGTACTACTGGTGTACTTGATTTTGACTTTGTGCTGCTGACTCTAGTGTTATAAAATTGGTAGTAACATTTAAAACATGGCACTGCAAAAACAGTGTCTAGATATTAAACACCATTCTAGATACCATCTTGTCCTCGATTTGTAAACATGTCTAAATGCTAAACATGTTTAGTAATTTGATGCCTTGTGTTTAGATATTAAACACTTGATGTTTTGAAGTTTGACATTTGTGTTTAGATTTTACATGTGTTTACATATCAACGACAAAAAAGTGTTCAATCTCTTGACACAGTTTTTGCAGTGTGCCTTTGGTCAAGTAACACAAACTGCAACTGTATTGGAATTGGAATTGAATTGGAATTGAAATGAATGCTAAGAATTGAATTGAAATTGATTAGCTGTTAATTTCACTGCATTGGATTGGAATTGAAATGAAATGATTTTGAAATTGAACAATTGAATCGGAATCGAATTGAATTAATTCTAAAGCAAGGTGGATTGAATTGGAATTGAATAGTAAGACTCCAGGTGTAGAAAGAATTGAATTTGAATCGAATTGAAATCAATTTTCTGGAGTGAAATAACAATAATTCAAATACATTATAGAAAAATAACATCATCATCATCATTATCATAATAATAATAATACTAACAGAAATTCACCTTTAATTCTAAACATCTTCAAAATTGGCCCACACAAATGTGCAGTGAGAAGTGAGCACACACAAGCTACAGACACCATATAGCCAGTGTCCGAAATAAGGAAAATATGGAGGTTGTCCCGAGGACAACTAAAGCATGAATTATGCTTGTCCTATATATATATGTCATGTTTTTGAGTGCAAAAAATCCAAATAGTGGTTGTCCAGGGCATATAGTACTTAGCTCAATATGGTTGTCCCAGTGATTTTTGGACAAGTGGACAAGAGGATAAGTGCTTATATCGAACACTGCCTATAATAGCCCTATGGATGAGTACCATACTGAATGGGAGGTGAGATAGTCCAGTGTGCATGTTTCTCTCTTTTTTATGGATTGGAAAGTTCCAAGAAAGAAGTCTTAGATATTTTTATATAGTCCAAATAATTAATAAAATTATGCATTTAATTAATTATCAATTATTTCATTAATCATAATGATAACAATAATATGATTCTGCTAAGTGACAGATAAATCTAAATAATTTGCTGTATTATGTAGGATATATGACAGATCACAGATTTGACAGCTTCCAATTAATTTGGAAAATGGCCAAGTAAATTCATCAAATTTGAGATCTATTTTGACATGTTTAGAAAATCATTTCACATTTTACATGGATTTAAGTGGGCTGGACTCGGACCGGAATCGGCTTCGAGTCCCAGTCCTTTTGTGTCCGAGTCCGAGCCGAGCCGAGTCTTTTTGTGTCCGAGTCCGAGCCAAGTCCGAGTCCAACAAAAAGTGAACTCGAGTCCGGACTCGAGTCCGAGTCCGGACTCGAACGATACATCACTGCCACCACATTTCATGTAGTACAAGAAAGCCATTGAACAGTGTAGCGGTTCGTTCAAGCATATCGATAGATCAGTCTCTCACCTTTGTCGATTTATTATTTATTGTATTATTACAACAATGCACTGATAGCGTGTAACTACAAATTAATGTGGGTTTTTTTCACGATTTCGTCGTAAATACATCGATTTGGAACTTTTAGGATGGTAACGAGAAAAATATGATCTATTATCATATGATACCAAAAACTCATCAACAATGAGACGAGGTTTTTTAAACAGATAGCATGCACATGCGATTCAATCTTTTTTACTTATGCTTTCTTCAAAAGGACGTTTCACCAAAAGATTATTTAACAATCGTTTGGTGAGGTGGTATTGACACCTGTCGCAAATTGAATATTATGTTTTTAGATATAAACTAGGTTACTAGGAAAATTGTTCTATTTCAAGTATCATGGTAAAATGATCTATCTAAAAAATATTTAGAACGTTATAATCTGACCGGAACTGACAGCGAGATCTTGTTCATATCCTAAATGTACCTGACCATTAAAATTCAGGTATGAAAAGAATACAAAAAGTAGAAAACAATGTTTTTAAATCATACCCGTCCATTTTAATCCTTAAGGAAAACACTATTCTTGGGCTCTTTGTCATCCAGATGTAAAAGAAAACGACATAAGACTTTAATGTTCTGTTCATCTAGAATAGATACATGGCTCCAAGTTACAATATCCATTGTCATGTTTTATTTTGAATGTTTATAAATTTAATAATCATTCGGTGCAAAACGCATACGGCTATTTCATATATCTACGTGCCGTTGAAAACTTATAACATTTTATCAATCGCTGTAAGACTAAGGGGCAGGATTAAATCCAACGCAACGTCTAAGATTTAGCATAAACACTCAAATAGCGTATATTAAGGAAGTTTGATGCAATAATTGACAGAAAAGGAAGCCTGGGAATTCTGGCAAAGTTTCGGGTGGTTTGGTGAAGCGAAACATCCATTCCACCTTCTAATGCATGGAGGACACTGTTGCTTTGCAAACACAATATCATCTTTTGTGGCTTTCGAAAAAGCAATAATCTGATATAGTGGAACAGCTGTCTGTAATAGCATCTTAATGTCACCACCACTTTATGAATTAATGTTTCGTCGTCATGCCACCATCAACACCCTTTACACATTCATGACTAAAAATTACTTTTCTTCAAATGGTCTCACGTTGCGCACTACATTTACATGAAATGGAAGAGTAATACGAGAAGGGAGAAACTTGCCCCACATTTCTGCTAACTAGCTTTTTGTAGGTACAAATACGGCTGCAGAAAACAGTGTTCCATATCAAACACCTTTCAGATTATCTCAGCCCTTTCTGCATTTAAAGGCGCCATTAATCAATAATTTCGTGTCCTGGATCAATTCTTATCATTAAGTTAAGAAACCTTCATATTAAGGGTGATTTGCAACAATTTTAACCTGTTCAAACTGTAAAATACCAAATATTTGCTTCGATTTACTCATAATTGGCCATAAAATGACCAAATTATGGCAAGGGTCTCACTAAAAACAAAAACAGTATGTGAGTGAAGGTAAATAAAAAAAACTAGAGCACTAGAAGATCTAGACCAGACCCAAACTAATCTATGTAGGTTAATTTAGATCAGATCTTTGTTATTGCCTACAAATGATTCAGGCAATGTTATCATTCAGCTTAGAACAGACACAAAATACATGATCATGTGTGACCTAATTATTGTTCTCACAGTACATTGGTCAATTAATCTAATCAAGAACCACAGAACCTAATTAAGTTTAAATGAAAGTTGTCGATATCCCAGCACATTTACATGAACTACTCATGCTTTATTAAGAACATTTAAAAGGGACTGTACTACTTTCTTATCTTATTTAATTCAGTGCGTCACGCTCACTTCCTAGGAGGAGATAACATGACCCAAAAACATGCAAAGGGAACAATTTGAATAAGAAATGCGAGATTAAGTGTAATTTTTAGATTCTTGCAGACCCCTATACGATTCGTTACCATATTTGAATCCAGCCGGAAATCGTCATGTGTTAATTAATCTGAAGAAAGTCGTCCTCAATGTTATCCCCAAGGCTTGTAAAACTAAATACGCTGTATATTTGTAAATATCCTGCGTGAGCCCCAAAAGAAACTAATTCTGCACATTGATTAACATTCCTTGAATAAAGCTTTTCTAAATGATGTAAAAGCTCGTCATAATCACAGACGACGACAAAATTGAACCGACTTTCTTGCTTACAAAGATAGCATATTGTACTATTTGAACAAACTGTATTGGAATGTGAAACCAGATTTACTAGCAACAGGTGGAGTAGAGGTTCAAAGATATTCAAGGATATAGAACACTAACGCTGCATGAATGATTCGATTTTGCTTTCTGGTAGGCTTATAGTATTTTATGAATAAAAAAACCAGATGCGGCTTCTAAAACATAGATTTGACACTGTAAAAAACCATTAGCGCTCAAAAACCTGAAGGGCCTGAAGAAAGAGGGAAATTATTTGTTATCACCAGCCCGTCACCTAGTACAGACAGCCTGTCACCCGTTTCATTAAAATTACGTATTCACCTTTTTTCATACTCTGCGGGGCTATTATATTGGAGTCCAACTTGGAGTGTTTAGTCGTCGTATGGGAGTGTCCTGCCACTGTTCTGCCGGCCCTGCGGCCTTGATCTTTTTTGTCGTTACTGGGGGCAAACATCAAACCCGCATGGCCGGCAGGCCCGACGTCGGAGATTCCCATACAACGACTTAACACTCCATGGGGGACCAATATAATAGCCCCGCATGGCATGAAAGCAATGCGTAACCTTAAGGTTGACGTGCTGTCTCTAACGTAATTGGTATTTTAACCTTAATGTTAAACCTTGAGTAACCTCAATGTAATGTAATGTAATAACTTTGTAATGTAATGACATAAACCATATATAAATATATATGTCATGTAAATATATGTTTAAGGGGACTCGATCTTTTGTGCGTAATTATAGAGGGCCAGGGGATTCACTCTATCATTTAAAAAATTATTTGAAGAAGTTAAAGAGCCCTAAGAATAAAAAACTGTAGTGTAATTCACGCCAGACACAATTTCTTTATATGACAAAAATTAATGTTTGTAATCGATCAAAAACAAACGTTTTATATCAATTTTAAATTTAGCCTGAATCGGTAAATATGGTACCTCTCGCCCTTTTTTAGGTCAAGGCTGTTTTTACCATTATGCAGCGAACCATTGTTGAAGCTATTTCACATACATGTACAAAACATTCTAGAGAAAGAATGAGGCCATATACCGTTTAAAAATCTTTTGTTGATTTCGAATGATAATGTCATGAAGTCGTAAATTTTAAGGTCACATTCCTAAAACCAAAACAAAACATTGCGACGCAGATATTTCCCGACTTACGCAATTTCATCATCACATCAGTGTCTTTATTATGTGTTTGAAACATTTCCCAAACGTTCGTGCTCTTTATGCATAAAACGGCTAATCTATCTTTACAAAACGCGTCTTTTTTAGTAAACAAAAGGCTAAAGATGGCATTATGAGATTTATCATTTATCATTACACTCCTCCACTCAACTGCCACCGTGGACGAGCGGTAAAGCGCTAGATGCGTAATTAAAGGAAGTTCCGAATCGCTGGTTCGAATCCCAACGAAGCCTGTGGAAACTTTTTTTTTCTTCAAAATTCATGATCGCATTCCGAAATGAGTCACTTGTCTGTAAATCATGTATCGTATCCTTAAATAAATAAATAAACATTGTTTACATACTAAGATCAACGTGTACCATTTGTCCTATACGGCTATACGGTCGCTTAAGCATTAATATCATCACCGCTTTGAAGCTGTCCCCATTTTTTCTGCCTTGTCCCTATATATATAAAATATATAGGGACTGTATTATATTGTGCCTATATAATACTAACAGACAATTTATGATTGTTTCACGTATCTTCTATGACTAGAATTTCCTTGTTATCGAAGTGTGAAAGCGTAACACCCTCTTACATCTTATTTGTTGTACTTTTCATTATTGTCTGAGACAACCGACTTAACACCTGTGCCAACCTAAGTGTTGCGGAAGGTCGCTATTGAATTGAATCATGTGTTGCGAATATCTTGTTACCTCTTGTTGCATCATAACACCTCACGTACATTAAGAATCAATCAAACGCTCGATTAAAATGTAAAGATGGTCATCTGATGATTAAATGTTCCTCTTGGTAGTGGAACGATTATTTAGATTATGATTTGTTTGTTAGTATATTACGAAGTCGCAAAGCCAGGCTAATACTGCGTCACCTTTAAAAATGTGTCTTCTTCTTGCCTTTCATGATTAAACCTTATTATGTAGAAATCAAAATTGCCTTGGGTTATAATGTCAAAACCATTACTAAAGATGCACCAGGTTGACGACATTGGCTATATTTATGCGTAACATATATAATTCGAGCAAGTCTCTAATGGTATATTTCCTAATAGTATATTCAGCTAAGAAGACAAAGCAAATTCTGAATGAAAAAATGTACGGGGAAAACACAGGAAATGCATCATTGGATCGCTGTCAGCAACTGGGATTCTACCTTTCATGAAATGGAGGAGTTCGATACTCGGGTAATGACTTCAAATTACATCAATGAATCCATATATAGGATGTAAAATATGAAAGCAACTCCAACCCTGCCCACATCCTGATAAAACAAGTCAGTTAACTCTAGTGCTACGAATGCATAGGGGCGTTGTTCCGATCCCTAAGATGTTTCATCAGGCATTAAAAAAACCGCGCGTATTTACGCCCAAACGACTCAAGTAAATAGTAGCTTCACTGCACCGTTTGATGTTATTTTTACCCCAGCACCTTACTCGATGGTAGGGCCGCCCATAAAAAATTACAAAAACGCTTTTATTTTGCTCTTGTAAAAGTATTCCAAGTAATATCAACATTTTAATAGGTAGTTAGGCCGAAATTGCCATATCATTTTAGGAGAAAATATGACTAAAATTGCATGTTCGTTGACGGTTGTAGCGGAAAATCAATTTTGCCTATACTTTTGTACATATTTAGAATTTCCCAATTTTGCAAGGGTGATTCAGTAGGACATAGTATTTTTCCAAATTCATTTTTGACGAGTTTTGGTCACTGATTGTCAACAGTTTGATCTCTCACAATCAGTCCGGTCCGACTGCCTGCTCAGGAAATACTGACGAGTCAGGCAGCATGTTGCCTGCGCAGGCAACATGGTATCCTACAATGCAATGCTCTATTTGATCCGTTATTTCTTGGTTTAGAGTAAAGAAGTATAGGCAAAATATATAAAATTATCAATGGATGTACAACCAGTAGTATTTTTTAATTAATCTTAGTTAAAATAAAGGTAATTTGCATATTTAGATCAAATTTAAAACAAAAACGTAAGAAATTGTTATCTAAATTATTTTCCTCCCAGTGGAATTTGTTTTCGCCTGGTGAAAATTTGTTAACTTACATGTAGCTCATGTGTGTCAAAGTAAAATTTCCACCGATCTTTTATAAAATCACCATGAACAATTTAGTCCTTAGTCTGTCAAATTCGGAAGGCTTACCAAAGCCTGTGTTGCCTGCGCAGGCAACATGCTGCCTGATTCGGCAATATTTCCTGAGCAGGCAGTCGGACCGGACTGACAATTCCATGGAAACATGCTTGAAATAAAAGCTATGATACTGATGTATCACGCTAAACTTGGATGGTGGAATCGGTGTTAAAATAGCATAAACAACAACAACTCACATTATGAGAGAAGAATCAGTGCTTTTTATACATGTAAAATACAGAAATTGTCGGTTCAAAAGCCCTGTAAATTTCATCTGGTTTCGTTTGAGATATCTTGTGTGTCATTATTGCATGCAATATTCACATAAAACGTATTTATAAAAAGAATCCCTTAAATTCGGGTATTTCTTTCAAATTTAATATCAGATTATTCTTATTTCTAGTCCAGTAAACCAGGTTTACTAGGCTAGAAATATCACAGGTTTACTGGACTAGAAATAAGAGCAATCTGATATTATGTTTCAATAACAGTCCTGATGAACATATTCAGTACGTTCAAATGATTGCTAACAGAAAGTGGCAAATATATTACCAGCAAAGAAGACACATTTGTCATACTTAAAAGCCACAATGTACGATTCTATAATATGAAATAAGTGTTTTTTCGAACCTGATTTTTGGCATATTTTCAATGTTTACAAATGTCCCAACTTACATCTAAATCAGCCAAATAAAGATAATTGACATAAAATAATTGACATCAAATGATAAAAATGAAAATAGGTATGACTTTATGTCCGCCATAGGACATGTTAAATGACCAAAATATTTAGTGTGGTTTCTTTCACTTTACCTTGTTATTTAAGCTTAAAATCGACAGCATTTTTATTTCAGCATTTTGGGTAAAGAATAACAAAATTAAAATTTGACGGAAATCGTACATTGTGGCTTTAAATAATATTTTGCCATAAGCAAAAACCATGTCAAAAGGTGAGCAGATGTCACAAGCGGTAAAACATCGATAACATGCTAGGAATACAAACTGGCCATTAAAACAACATGTTAGACGCATCTGTAGAAATGTAGGACGATTTTGTTGGAGCTTAAGTGTCCAGATGCAACACAACATGAAATTGAGAGACGAATCCATTTGATTTCTCATAACTTTTATGGATACTGTTACAGGGTAAATTGCAAACATGCGAGTTGTTTGACGGTTTAAATGAAATGTTTTCGTGGGGTTTGAATTATCGCACTATCCATTCTTGTGTTAAAAATCAAACAAATAAGCCAACCAACATCATTTGAAAGTGGGTTTATAGGTTTGTTTCAAATGCGTAGAAGTTTCATAATGGTGATTGATTATGTACTCCTTGAGAAAGCAAGTACGATCGCAATTGCAAACATGCGAGAGTTGTTTGACGGTTTAATCTAGCCACTATTGCGTAAATACGACCTGCTCTAAACCTTGCATTTGATATGTAGATACCAGCAAACACAAAAACGTTTTAAAAACGTTTTAAATAAGTTATATTTTGGCTTTTGGTTTAGGTAAAAACGTTTTAATAACATTAAAATGTCGGGTTATATAAAGGTCATGATAACGTTTTAAAACGTTTTGTATGAAAAACACTACAACAATATTTTTAAATGTTTTCAAAAATGTTATTGTAAACTATTTTTGCAAACATTTTTGCCAAATATTGTGTCAATACTTAAATAACATTATGTTAAAATATTTGAACCCAGCAAACACAGAAATGTTCTTAAAATGTTTTTTCAAAACCTTTTAATAACATTTAAATGTCGGGTTATATAAAGGTCATGAAAACGTTTTTAAAACGTTATTGGAAATATTTTGGGCAAACATTTTTCGCAAAATATTTTTCAACCACAAAATAACATTCTGTTTAGAATGTTTTGTATCAAGTTTTCAAGAATGTTTTTGGAATGTTATTAAAACGTTTTTATACCCTTTATATAACCCGACATATAAACGTTTTCTGTAAAACATTTTTGTTTGCTGAGCAGTGGATTATCAAAAAATGTTTTTTAAGGTTATGAAAACGTTTTATACTCTTAATATACCCTTTATATAACCCGACATTTAAACGTTTTTGACAACCTTTTATAACCTTTTGCGAATGATGTCGAAAACGTTTTGTGTTTGCTGGGTATGATAGTTTGTACCTTTTCATTGGTACTTTCTTGTTGATCAATGCCCTCCCAGTATTTAAGAAAATGCCCTTTTTTGGAATAGCTAATGAGTTGCTAATCTATGGTGTCATTATTCAATTATAACAAATCACCAACTTTTCCATCCGCTCTTATGCATTTTGCAGGGCTCGATATTGTCAAAAGTCTGTTATCACAGATTTATGATAACTGGTTTACTTTCAAAGTTCTCCGTCTTGAATTACATCGGGAGATAAAATTCATTCTTTTGAAATAACCAAGCGGAACATGATATGAGTAGATGTTTACTTCAAGTAGTGGTTGCAGAAATTAAAAGCGTGACGCAAGCAACTTTAAATATGCCATTAGAATATGATAGTATGGATATTATATCTGTTTGAGTGGCGAGAAACAATTTATTTCAATTGAGAAAACTTTGTAGGTTGAGACATTCAATTCCGGGCATTCAATACCCTAACCAAACATGAGTCAAACTATTAAACTGCAACTTGGTCATTGAAATAATTGGTGTTGAAGTACTATCAAAAAACTAAGGCGTGGGGGTTGTAAATGTGTGATGTTAAATATCAATGTATTTTCTTAACTGGTAGCAGTTGGTTATGCAATCAAAGACGATATGTTTAATATTTTCATAAATTCCAATAACGCTCTAACGAACAGTTTACATTTCTTTTCTTTAAAAAACATATAGAAGTACAATGTCATTTATATCCACATTTTCCTAGACATGTAGACATTACGATATTCTACAATTATTTTAGATTGTTTTTCATGATAATATTCCACGTAATCAGCTATATAATACTTTTCCCGCTTTTTGGTGGAGGCGATTGATGAAGCCCATTGAGGAAACGAGGAGTTTAAACACCTGTAAAGTTAAAATTTTATTACTTCCGTGGACAGCGCTATGCGCCACGGAAGTAATAAAAAATTAACTTTACAAGTACATGTTTTCATATTTTAATGTTGTTTTGCGTATTTAGATCTTTAAAAACATCAAAATATGCAAAACAAAATTCTCCATCTATTGATTACTTCATTTTGTAAATTAAATTTAGTGGTCTTTAAGGTGTTGCTTTTGTTTTAAGTGTTCGGATACTTTTTGTGCACAGTATATTTTGTATACTGAATCAATTGTTATCACAGAGCTAAGAAAACTGTGCTGACACCGTGTGTGGATTCAGAGAAATCCTTTTTCAACACGGAACCCCAGGCCGTTAAAACAACATTATCAACTTTTTAACACGTGGTTAAGACTTTGGTGATGGATAAATTTACGCGATTCTTTATATAACTACTGGATCAATTTAATAAAGCGGACTAATTTACTCATTTTGTTACATTTTGAGTTGCTTCCGAATTTGGAGATGAAAACCTTCGAAGTTAGGATAATTTAGTCTTTTTCGAGGGTCGGTCAGGATGGAACGAAATTTGACCTGTGACTCATGGCATTTCTCCACCATTTCTCTATGATCGCATAAGCATTGCACCTTTTGTATTTCAAACGACACCTGTAAAATATATCACATATTTGATTATTTAACAGCATTAGCATAAAATGAATGGTCTACAGTCACTGGCTGACAATGAGGGAAATAAGAGGCTGAAATGAGATTTTTTTTATAGATTTTCTCGGGAATTGTTTTAGTTTATTTATAATGTCAACAATAGCAAACATGGAAAAACATTTTTTTGCCAGTTCTCTTTACTAGCCCCCAAAATTAAAATGGGAGTCTCCCTAGGAACTATTTGATATCGTGATTAAAATTACATTTATACAAACCGTTGCATTTTGGATATACATAGGGTCATTTGTAACAACTGCTTTTTTATTTTTGACATTTTTGCAGAATAATTTTGCTTCCGTAAGTTGTTGAAGTTCAAAGATGTCCCTTTTCAACCCAAGTTTAATGGCACGTCTCATATGTCACCAAAGGCAGACCCAAAAGGTTCCATTTAAAAAAAGGTCATTTTCTCACCCAATAACAACCCCACAATTTTACATTTTGCTCTCACCGAATGCCCCTTACTGTGAAAGTGTCAGCCCTACACCTATATCCATATCATATTGAAGTGCCCACCCCCCCCCCCCCCAATCTATGACACTTAGTGGTGTTTCCATTGTAATGTTGTTGTTGGTGTACCGCCAAATTAATCAAGAAATGTCCGATTACTCACACACAGGAAACAGATAACATACATGTAAGTCGGTTATTACATCTCATCCCGCAACTGTACAACAAGACCCAGATTTTATCAATCTTTATTCATTTATAGTCTACAAGTTGGTAAGGTGATATTATCATTCGTACCAGGTTACTAGTATTTCTTGCGGTAACAACAATAAAAGTAAGAAATAAATGCTAATGCAGATGATTCAGGTAATCCACTTATTGCACCCACAGTACAATAAGTCTTTTGAGCCTGATCAGGAAGAATAAGAATTAAGATATTGAATGCTAGTTGTCGGTATCTTACTGCATTTGTATCAACTACATATGCTTTGTATAGATAACTGCAAAACATAAAAATAATCATTCACATCTTGATTCATAAAAAGAGGTTAATGAAGTTTATGGAAGATAACATGTTCCACAATTAGAAAAATTTGAGTCGGAAGTGTGAGAATTTGTATTTCCTAGGCAGCTTTTTCAGGGAGACTATTGTAGATCAGTAGAGTATCAATAATAATAATAATAATAATAATAATGTTTTCATACATGTAAAATACAGAAATTGTCGGTTCAAAAGCCCTGTAAATTTCATCTGGTTTCGTTTGAGATATCTTGTGTGTCATTATTGCATTCAATATTCACATAAAACATATTTATAAAAAGAATCCTTTAAATTCGGGTATTTCTTTCAAATTTAATATCAGATTATTCTTATTTCTAGTCCAGTAAACCAGGTTTACTAAGCTAGAAATATTACAGGTTTATTGGACTAGAAATAAGAGCAATCTGATATTATGTTTTAATAACAGTCCTGATGAACATATTCAGTACGTTCAAATTATTGCTAACAGAAAGTGGCAAATATATTGCCAGCGAAGAAGACACATTTGTCATACTTAAAAGCCACAATGTACGATTCTATATTATGAAATAAGTGTTTTTTCGAACCTGATTTTTTGGCATATTTGCAATGTTGACAGATGTCCCAACTGTTTTTGTAGGTCAACAGAGCAATTTTGATAAAAACAATAAATATAAAAAATAAAGATAATTGACATAAAAATAATTGACATAAAATGATAAAAATGAAAATAGGTATGACTTTATGTCCGCCATAGGACATGTTAAACGACCAAAATAATTAGTGTGGTTTCTTTAACTTTACCTTGTAATTTAAGCTTAAAATCGACAGCATTGTTATTTCAGCATTTTGGGTAAAGAATAACAAATTTAGAATTTGACGGAAATCGTACATTGTGGCTTTAAATAATATTTGTCATAAGCAAAAACCATGTCAAAAGGTGAGCAGATGTCACAAGCGGTAAAACATCGATAACATGCTAGGAATACAACCTGGCCATTAAAACAACATGTTAGATGCATCTGTAGAAATGTAGGACGGTTTTGTTGGAGCTTAAGTGTCCAGATGCAACACAACATGAAATTGAGAGACGAATCCATTTGATTTCTTATAACTTTTATGGATACTGTTACAGGGTAAATTGCAAACATGCGAGAGTTGTTTGACGGTTGAAATGAAATTTTTTCGTGGGGTAACGCAATATCAATACGCAATATCAATATCCATTATTGTGTTAAAAATCAAACAAATAAGCCACCCAACATCATCTGAAAGTGGTTTCATAAGTTTGTTTCAAACGCGTAAAAGTTTCATAATGGTGATAGATTATGTACTCCTTGAGAAAACAAGTACGATCGAACTAAGTAATTCTCATCGTCATTCGTTCAATATGGCTTGTGGCTTTTCCAGTGTTATAATTTTATAGCAGGAAGGAAGGCCTTTTAATTTGTGAAAGCATTACGTTCTTGGTGTACCTAAACATGCTAATAGTATAGACTTTAGGTATATAGTAATAGGCTACATCTGACTTTTCAGAACAAAAACAAAAACCTTTTTAGTTTTCTTTGTAACGTTAATTAAAGGGCTCACAAATGTTACCAGACAACGTTAAAATGGCAACTCTAGTAAATGTTATAAAAAAAATTATTTGATTGTCTCAACTCTACCTTCTATATGTAATATTTTATAATCGGGATTTTTCTGCACAGGTAGCCCTCGTAAAATATATGGTGAATAAATAAATGAAACCATTAGACATTGAGATTTCGTTCGAATTCCAAGCAAAAATTCCATTGCGCATTAAATAAAAAAACCCGGAAATCCAGACACTATTGCGTAATTACGACCTGCTCCAAACCTTGCATTTGATATGTAGATATAATAGTTTGTACCTTTTATTAGTACTTTCTTGTTGATCAATGCCTTCCCAGTATTTAGGAAAATGTCCTTTTTTGGAATAGCTAATGAAATCTATGATGTCATTACAACAAATCAGCAACTTTTCCTTGCGGTCTTACCCATTTTGCAGAGCTCGATATTGTCAAAAGTATGTCATGACAGATTTATGATAACTGGTTTACTTTCAAATTTCTCCGTCTTGAATTTTATACATCGGGAGATAAAATTCATTCTTTTGAAACAACCTAGCGTAACATACGAGTAGATGTTTATTTCAAGGAGTGGTTGCAGAAACTAAAAGCGTGACGTAAGCAACTTTAAATATGCCATTAGAACATGATATTATGGATATTATATCTGTTTGAGTGGCAAGAAACAATTTATTTTAGTTGAGATAACTTTGTAGGTTGAGACATTCAATCCCGGGCATTCAATACCCTAACCAAACATGAGTTAAACTAATTCACTGCAACTTGGTCATTGAAATAATTGGTGTTGAATTAGTATCAAAATACTAAGGCGTGGGTGTTGTTAATGTGTGATGTTAAATATCAATGTATTTTCTTAACTGGTAAATCAGTTGGTAATGCAATCAAAGACGATATGTTTAATATTTTCATAAATTCCAATAACGCTCTAACAAACATTTTACATTTCTGTTCTTTAAAAACATATAGAAAATAATGTAATTTATATCCACATTTCCATACACCTAACACTTGTAGACGTTGTGATATCCTATTATTATTTCAGATTGTTTTTCATGATAATAAACCACGTATTCAGCTATACGTTTCCCGCTCTTTGGTGGAGGCGAATGGAGAAGCGTAATATGAAATAGTCAGTGTATACCAACGCACCAACGCACTTTCAGCTCATAAAACCGAGCTTGTCGAGCTGAAAATGTTTCAGTTTATTTATAATGTGTGGTCAATGTGTCATTTTTTGTTAAAAATAAGGCTATTCTTTCTATTAACATTTTGTTATTGACAACAATAGCAAACATGGAAATTTAATTTTTTACCAGTTCTGTTGACTAGCCCGCAAACATTAAAATGGGAGTCTCCCTAGAAACTATTTGAAATAAAAAATATAACTGTTTTTCTACTATTATTACATTTATACAAACCGTTTCATTTTGGATATACTTAGTGTCGTTTGTAGCAACTGCTTTTTCATTTTTGACATTTTTGCAGAATTATTTTGCTTCCTAAATTTGTTGAAGTTCAAAGATGTCCCTTTTCAATCCGAGTTTAATGGCACGTCCTATATGTCACCAAAGACAGACCCAGGACCTAGTGTTTATGCCTACCCAAAAGGTTCCATTTAAAATAAGGTAATATTCCCCCGCCCCTAACCCCTTATTTTTTTTACATTTTGCTTTCACCGAATGCCCAAAAGCTTGCTCTCCACCAATGACCCCACATTTTTTACATTTTGCTCTCACCAAATGCCCGTTAGGGTAAACGTGTCAGCCCTACACCTATATCCATATCATATTGAAGTGCACATCCCCCACATCTATGACAGTTGCTGGTGTTTCCAATGTAATGTTGTTGTTGGTGTACCGCCAAATTAATCAAGAAATGTCCGATTACTCACACACAGGAAACAGATAACAAACATGTAAGTCGGTCATTACATCTCATCCTCCAACTGTACAACAAGACCCAGATTTGCTCAATCTTTATTCTTTTATAGTCTACAATTTGGTAAGGTGATATTATTATTCGTACCAGGTTACTAGTATTTCTTGCTGTAATAACAATGAAAGTAAGAAATAAATACTAATGCAGATGATTCAAGTCATCCACTTATTGCACTCACAGTACAATAAGTCTTTCGAGTCTGATCAGGAAGAATAAGAATTGAGATATGAAATGACAGTTGTTGGTGTTCTTCTGCATTTTCATCAACTAATGATTTGTATAGATAACTGCAAAACATAAAAATTACCATTTACTTCTTGATTCATAAAAAGAGGTTAATGAAGTTTATGGAAGATAACATGTTCCACAATTTGAAAAATTTGAATCGGAAGTGTGAGCTTAATTTTTATTTCCTATTGTCTATTTATTAATTATTTTCTATTGTAGATCAGTACAGTATCAATAATATTAGCACATTGTAATTATTTGTAATCCAACCGGAAAATGTGTTGAAATGTAAGATGTCGTCATCAATGTTTTTCCCGCGGCTGGTAAAAATATATAAGTCAGTGATGTATCGATCGAGTCCGGACTCGGATGCTTGCGTAATCGAACACAATAAAATATTTTTTTCAAATTATGATAAGTAAAAGTACTGATGGGGTTAGGGAGCTATAAATATCTAAAATGCATATTCAGATATAGTTTCACTGTGTTTTATTATACTAGCTTCGTCACTATCGCTTCCTCAGTCTTCCTCGCTTCCTCTAAAGTTTGAGACATCCTGTCACCCAGCAGAATATCCAGCATCATACAATTCTAATCGCATGCCGTTGTACTATTTTAGTATAAGATTATTAATCTGATATCAATTGAAGTGTATACTTATCGGCAACAAGTACTCAGTATCTAATGGCGCATTTGCATTTGTCAATCTCAACTTTTCTGGGGCAAGTTGTAGGATGAGTCTGTATATACCATTTCAGAGTAATTAGAACATCAGAACTCAACACCCACTATTTTGATACGCTTTCAGAACCAGTCAATTGCAGTGAATTATTTTGTGCACTGTCAAAGGAAAAGGAAATATTTGGTTAATGTATTGAATTTCTCAACCTAAGTGATAAGTGATATAAAACTTTAATTAAGTAAAAACAAAAAGTGGTTACTCTGCTCTGACATCAAGTTTATTTGCAATTCTCCTCAGAGCGGTCAGCTTCTGTCCTGCTCTGGATGAGATGTGCTTTGTATCTGGTAGGACCTTCATCCACGCTTGCAATAGCCTACCAGATGGAGTAGTCGGATACATATCTGACAACGGCGCCGCGGCGCACCATCCTTCAAGAGCAGTGTGCATAAGCATCTTATATCACGTGTCTGATGCTTTACTGTACCCTTTCACTCTTGTTGTTCCTAAGCTACTGTGAACCACTGATTGGCCCATGTTGTTGTCTTTTATAGTGCCTGGATACCTATATGTGTCACTCTTCATGGGCTATTGTTCACTCCAACATTTTATATTTAAAAAAAGAAGGATGGTCTTTATTGAGGGCTCTTTTAAGGCCACCAAAACGTTTACATTAGCAGATAGGAGAGGTCTCCTTCCTTTTTTTGTTGAAAAGTGGAAGTCTTCAGTGAACGGCTCTTTCAGGAGCCTTCGTAGGCAAGGGGCGACCTTCATTCTTAGGTACTTTGTCCTGAAGAAGTCAGAGCTACTCTAAAATTATCCGACAGTGAACCAGCTAAAAACTAAAGACTGAACTCCCGTCGTAATAACCTATCCTACAAATTGAACCTGATGATCCCAATCCAATAGGCATATTTCAACAATTTATGTAGTCTCAGTTTAAAATTAATAACTTAGGTATGACAGAGGTGAAAGTACATAAGCGGGTATATACCATTATTTGGAGCAAATCTAGAATAATATTGTACAAGCATTTGTACAAGAGTTAAGATAACTTTTCATCTAATCATACTTATTAATGTAACAAGAAGTAGAATGATGATTAGCTTCCAACATTATCATTGTTCAAAATTGTTTGCATACTAAGAATAATGTATCCCATTTAGTAAGGTTGGATAACTACATAAACA
Source organism: Amphiura filiformis (assembly GCF_039555335.1). Classification (NCBI taxonomy): domain Eukaryota; kingdom Metazoa; phylum Echinodermata; class Ophiuroidea; order Amphilepidida; family Amphiuridae; genus Amphiura; species Amphiura filiformis. The sequence goes on from NC_092635.1 coordinate 38,493,706, forward strand.
TGTAAATGTGTCCTTGTCCCCATACTACTATACTAGAAGACAGTTTATAAGTGTTACGTGTCTCTTCTATCACTTAAATTTGCCTGAAAGCACAACACCCTCTTATTTGTTAGACTTGTCTTCAGAATTGTTTGAGACAACCGATTAAACACCTGTGCCAAAGCATCAAAGTCAATGTTGCAGTATGTCGCTCTTGAATTAAATTATATGTTGCGTATATCTTGTTGCCTCTTAGCAACCCATGTACATTGATATAACTCGGGAAGAATCAATACAAACCTTGATCTAATCCAGATAAGAATAGCGTTATAGTGTAAAGATGTAATCATCTAATTGTTAAATGTTCCTGTTGCTAATGCCACGATGAAGCAGATGATGTTTTACCTGTTAGTTTATTATTATAATTCGAGGTCGCAATTGCAGCTAATGACTTTCCACCACTTTTGACCATGGTGTCATAATGTGAGCACACCCTCACAAAATTGGGAAATTCTATTAATGTACAAAATATAGGCAAAATTGAATTTAGGCTAAAAATTCTACGAATATGTGATTTTCAACCAAACCAAGTTAAAAGTCGATATCTTTTGAGTATCACCCCCCGCCCCCGTACGGACACTTTTGACGGCGGGCCCTATTCACTCGATCGGACATCCGGGAACGTTGTCCCCTTTGTCCCCTTTGCACAAGAGCGCTCATAGCAACCAGCTCGAGGAAGGGGAACTACACATGCCCGACTGCTTACGTCAGCCCGACCAAGAGACTTAATATTTTATCACTATTAGCTCAAATGCTGGATCTACGATTAGCTTGAGTCGTTTGGGTGCAAATACAAGCTTTTTAAAAAATTTAGTGCCGGATGAAAACCCAAATCAGAACTGCCAAGGGTTATATTGTCAATAGCATTACCTAAATGCACCTACTTTTAAATCCAGTCAGGTGGACGACATTTGGTATATTTGCCAAAACTCAAATTTATATTGCAACACATTTGTGTGTTAGAGTGTTCTTTCTATTGTTAGAATTTACATTTATTTTTGTGCGTCACATGCAGCTACATACTTCCAGCCACTTTTAACAGTATATATTGAAGTTTATCTTGCATAGCAACTATCTAAATGTACAAATGTAAGGGGAAAACACAGGAATTGCATCAGTTTCTCCTGTTAAAAAACCTAGATTATATCTTTAATAAAATGAAGTAGTTCGATACTCTGGATAATGACTTCAAATTACGTCAATGCAATTCATATATGATGTTAAAAATGAAAGTTAGTCGAACAAAATTCTGATAGAACAAGACATTTTGAAAGTGCTTGACATGATTTATCACAAGGTCATATTACGTTTTTGAGGTATGGGACAAGCTATTGTTTCTAATTCAGTCTTGACAAGTGTTTGGCACTGATTGTCAACAAGTTTGACACAGATTTATTACCTCGAAATTCATGAAAAACATGTTTGATACAAAAGCCATGATACTGATCCATTTCCCTCAGCTTGGATTTCCACAACGTGTTTGCACTACATGTACGTGACAACCTGAAGGTGGAATCGGTATTAAAAAGAACATAAACAACAAGAACTCATTATGAGAGAACCAGTTGCTGGTTATACATACGGAAATACAGAAACTGACATCGGCCGTGTCAGAAGTGTAGAAAGTAACATCTAAATCTGATAAATCTGGTTCATTTCCATTGTACTGCAGGGATGGTGCTGTACCATTTGCATTGGTATATTTGTGTATTCGTTTGAGTTATCTTATGTGTCGCGTATTTTAAACTTAAGTTTCTAATTAGTGCTAACAGTAAGTGAAAAAATATGAACACCGATGAAGGAAGAAAAAGAGATAATTGTTTTGATTAAGAGATTTTTAATACTTTAATATTTTGTGATAAGGAAAAACCATGTCAAGAGGTGAGCAGATTTCACAAATGGTAGTCCAGATGCAACTCAAACATGAAATTGAGAGACGAGTCCATTTCATTTCTTTTAACTTTTATAGATACTGTTACAGGATAAATTTCAAACTTGCGAGAGTGGTTTGAATGGTTTAATAAAATCTTCTCTTGGGTATTTATCTCAAAATCCTTTCTTAAGTAACAAAAATAAAATATAAAACAACAAAATATCATAATTTGTTATTTTCGTAATAGTGATCATGTACGATGGGCCATCTTGAAATACCTTTAGGCAAAAACTCTAATCGTGGGGAAACCCCTTGGGCACTACCCGGTTAAACCATGTAGGTATACAGAAAATCTTAATCACAAAACTGACACACAACTCCGCTTATGGTTGAGCACAACTTCGAATCGTGAACGATCGCTAAAACGATACCATACATCCAAGGAGACATCACACATTTTTGGTGGGTACGCTCCCCCGGAATTTTGAGGCGGTGGGTCTTTGGGAGCCGACGGCGTACCATTAAACTTAAAAAGTTTTTTTTGAGCTGCGAAAATGTAAAATGGGGTCTTTTGGAGATGTGAACAATAAAAATCAAGGGTCTTTCTTGGCTTTCTGGTTGAAAATGGCATAAAAAAAGAAAACGAATGAGGAATGAGCAATTTCGGGTTTAGGGTATTTCAGAGAGAGCATACCAGTATGGTCATTTGTGTTAAGTGCCCCCTCCACCCCCCGGAATACACACGCACGTGTTTGACGATGCCTCGTAGATTCGCGTGAAGCCACTCCCTCTCAACGCTCTGACGTCATTGCCATGCCAAGGTGAAAAAAGTTAAAGCAGAGCAGAATTTAAGAAGTGGTTGCAAAAATTGGTAGCGTGACGCAAGCAACTATGTCTGCTATGAGTGGCGAGAAACAATTTATTTCAATTGAGATAATGGGTCTAAACTGTTAATGAACTTTGCTATTTGAGGGATTCAATACCTGAACAAAACATGAGTAAAACTAGTTCACTGCAACTGTTCATTGAAATAATTGGCTCTGAAGGAGTATCAAAATACTAGGGCGTGGGTGTTATGAATGTGTGATGTTAACGTTAATGTATATATTCTAAAGGGTGATAATTTTATTACTGTTAAAGCAGTTAAATGACAGATGATATGTTGAATGTTTTCATAAGTTCATATAACTCTCAAATTGATAGTTTCGGTCATTAACCCTAACCCCCGAAGGGCTTTTTGGCGACTGAAAGGGAAATAAGGGAAAATAAAGAGAGAAAACGAACAAAGAAGTTGTTGGCTCGGGGTGGGATTCGAACCCGAGACCCCTCGCATTTTTCAGGTTTTGACCCCTGTGGAGGTCAAATCGTGACCTTTGGCCTTTTTGTTTATAACTCCAGAAGGCTATGTCACAGATAGGTAAAAGTATACTTTTTCTGGATCGCCATGACAAGAGGAATATTTTGGGGAACTTTTCAACAGCATTTGAGCAATTTGAATTTTGACCTCTATGTGAACTTTGACCCGCCATAATGCTCGATGCTGACAGAGTTTCAGTAAACTTATTTTTGAAGTTGGTGGTCTTGAGAAGCAATATCCATCAAAAACAAAACTATTGACACCAAAAACAAGCTTCTGTGGCAGAATTGAGTTTGGCAGCCGGACTATGAGTGAAGTTATCATTAGTGCCCAGGAATTACTTTAGAGATTGACCTGCATTGACGTAAATATCTATACGTTTTTTAAATGGACTGGACATCGTGTTCATGGCGTATAAAACGTGGGGCCACTTGAGACACAATTTAGAACAAGTCTAGTTGAAGTCAGTCATATCACACTTCACATGATCTAATAATTATGTTGGTGTGGTGCACACGTGTTTACCAATGTACCCTAAACATTTCACGAAATGAAGGAGGTTTTATCTCCCCCTATAGATTCTCACCATGCTGAAATGCTCAAATATACCGCCAGATGACACAAGTTAATTATGGTTCCATCTTTTCCATTCAGTTTGGCGAAAACAGAAGAAAGAATAAGTCCTCAAAGGTGCAGATGAAAGTAATAATTTTGATCACCCGATAAAAAAACAAGTTTATAGGCTATGGAGAAGAACACGAGGATACTAGAGAAAGGAGACGGAGCAAGTTTTGAGAATATGTTTAAGTAGAAGAAGTAAAAAGAAGCAGGCAGGTAAAAAAACTTCGGGTTATTTAGTTTATTTCCGTTCACATACTCCGTTTTCTTTTTGACAATAATGCAAACCGCATACATGTAAAAGCATTAATAAGAAACAAGAAAGATGTTTACTACGCCGAAGTATCATGATTGAAAAGAAATTCAAAACATTTTCAAAATGGATGCATTTGTATGACAAGGAAGTGTACATATCACATATTAGAATTAAAATAAACCATATATGACTCGTATTTTCATCTACACAGTAACGTATATTACAAGCAAACCTAAATGCTTATCTGAAACTTTTGAATAGTATGCATGATTTCATGACATTTGCCGCGTTGTTGATATCACACCTCAATACAATTTGCTTCAATGTGAAATATGTTACCTTTGTAAGCACGAGCATCAGTAAAATGCTTAATATTCCTCGTGTGATTATGTCGAGTTTTCACTTCAATTATACAGAAAAGCAAGGAATTTGTGTCCATGTGCAAAATTAATATCGTATGGAGCTCGTACAGGATATTAAATGCACTAGAAGTATAATATTTAGTTTTATCAATAATATGGGCGCCACATTGATGACAACTTCCTTGAAATCAACACATAATAATTTCTGACTTGATTTCAAATTTACATAGATCTGCTCTGATAATAGATCTAAAATGATATGTAATGGGCCAATAAGAAACTTCATAAGGGATGAAATCAAAACTCGACTGCCGGTTCCGGGCGGTTCCGTTTGGTTGAAGCCGGTTTATATTGTTCTATACAAAAAAAAACGAGTTTTAATTTATCCCTAAGACATTTCAATTAAAATAATTGAAATTCAAATTGTACTCACCCGATTTATAAGTCGCAATTATTGATGGTGATATGACGGTCTAATATGTCCCAATAAGAGACAAATTTTCCAAACTATAGGTTTTCAACACCAAATCCGTAATTAGACACCAAATCCGTAATCAGGATAAAATGTAATAAAATGATTACAAATAAATATACTCTATACGTCAAAAGTAATAATAAATGGAGTCACACTATACGTGATATGGCCACCCCCTATCGGTGAGGGCCATGTCAATTTCGTAAACGGGTTCAGCAGCGAAATGGTTTCGTAACTCCGTAACTGATCACGCACCTTTGGAATGATGGTAACGTAATAAGAAATATTTAGGCCTAGTTATGTACTTGTATTGTAATATAATATTATTCTCTTTTCCACAGGAGGCATCTATGGGAAATTTTCTATGAGAATACAATAAAAAGATGATAGGTATGAGTGGTTTTGGGTTCGAACTAAAGACCTGTTCCTCTGACATCTCAGAACTGGCCTCCAACATAGCTGCCATTTTAATTGTTATTACCACTCCGGTTGGTTTATTGCATAGGGTATATTCCAGTAATAAAGTATGCTAGGTTTTACCGGGCTTCAATGAAACGATAAAGAAACAAGAAGTGAATTTCAAAATAAGTGAAATGCTTGGAGTGAGTCATCTCAACAGAAAACTGTTTCAATCACGTTCGGATCAATTTTTAGTTTGTGTAAGTGAATGTACATTCAATATTCAGCATTTTTTTCACTGATCTGATGTATGTGTATCGCTATTATATATTTATGTATTTCCATGATCTACAGCAACACCTCGAGGGTATATTAAGCACGTCGTTGGTACACTAAAATAAAAATAACAACGACTTAGTAAGCATACTCTAAGTTAACAATATGATCGAGATTTATAATTTCCCCCAATGATGAAAGGAGTGAAAACCCTCGTCCAGGTTTTAACCTGGGACACATTATGCGTATCTTACCAACTGAGCTATCAAAACGTTTTTTAAAATACTTTTAGCGCTCCATTTTAGTTTAAGATCTGATACAATATTTAGGATATACAGTTTGTATTTCTTTAAAATTAGAAATGTTTTTATAGTACTCATCTGTTATGCCGAAAACATACAACATATACAGGGTGTCTCTGACAGAACTGTACTCTAATAAGAAAGCTTTCATATTACTTTTGGGATGTTTAAGATTTAAATTACTGGTTAAGAAGATACCATTTTTGAATCCAATACAACAGTCTCATGTCACAGCTTCTACGTAAGATCAACGGTACACAATATGTGAGTAGATTGACGAAACGGGTGTCTAAAAATAAAAACCAATTAATGAATAAGAACGCGAGACGTGATTTAGATGGAGGCACAATTAATGCTTCTCAAAACCCAAAAGAATTGTAGCAGATTGGATGATGAATAAGTAACTTAAATTCAATTCATCCATGCAAAACAACAACAACAACAAATCAAAAAACGTGAACCACTCGAAACCCTCAACCGTAGTACACTTCAAATATTGCCACTTATCACTGAGTTTAAGTGAAGGGTTCCACCAAAACACTTTTAAAAATTAAACATGCTAGACACTTTATATTTAGTGTCAAGGACTTTTAATTTGCATATTTAATTGGCGGCTATCTTGAATTTTTAACCGTCAGCTTTCGAAAGAGTAACGGTACCATGGTTGTTTTATGTGATCGTTTATTAAATTTTCTAACAAGACACCATATAATGTTCACTTCTAGACCTTGACAATGTCAACAGGTATCACACAGTAATAAGTGATGCGATCAAGCAAAATCAGTCGGAACTCAGAAATATTAAATTTTCAGTTTCTTATAGGATAGTAAAACGCATTTGCAAAGCTGCCTTTTGCAAAAAAACCATTGAAATTGAACAACCAGTTCCAAAGATATGAGCAGTTAAAGAGTTTCCAAAACAATAGGAAACAAAAGAAAATATTGGCTTTGTTAGGCTATATCTCAAAATCAATATTTCCGAGTTCCGACTGATTTTACTTGATCGCATCAGATATATGAATATGTTTTTAGTCATTTTAAACATACATTTTCGTTTATATATCACTTTATTAATCTTCTGCTTTTTTGTGGTAATTTTTATTCTATAAACTGTACATTTGTGTGCAAATTGAGGGCGCTATTTACATATATTTTAAATTTAACTTATCAAATATTATAATTTACTCCTTACATTTCATGAAACAAGGATTTTTGAATATGTCCTTGCTATTTGGTGTTTTATCCCTTGTAATGATGAAAACACGATTTAAGATAAATAGCGCCACCACCTTTTCTTAAAAATGACGTAGTTTTACATTTCATCAAACAACCGTCAAACAAAATATGTTTGAAACATAATTCTTTTTGTGATATCTAATAAAATAGATAATAAGCAAACTTAGAAAAATATAGAGGTAGGTATTTGATCAAATATTCCATTTCTTATTGCACACAATAGCGCCCTCTATAACTTAATTTTACCCATTCTTAAGAAAAGTTTGTAATAGTGATGCCATAATAATCATGACAAAAACCATCATAAGATACATGGGCTGAAGTAACTTGGACACCAGAAAATACAGGCGTTTCGCCGATGAAAATGTACATCCACGGCAACTGCAAATATATCGACTGAATGGCTTGCTCAGATTTACTGCAACGCGAACGTCTGATTGGTTGTACCAACAACGTCCTGTCGCTTAAACTCGAGACTTTTGAAATGGGCGGTCAAAAGAAGAGCATGTGTAAACAACTGCATCCCCGGACTGCATCAAACTTTCTCCCTTTTGTTTAGTCAAGTGGGTTATTGGTGACACTTCAAGACGTACTATAGCTTAGGTGCTTCGTTTGAATAAACATGAATGAAGTCACATGGCGATGAGCTTCTTAACAGGGATTATGTCCGAATCCAGTGCTAATCTCCTTATCATATTATTAAACTAGTATAATATGTATCAATTAATATACTTACGATAGTATTTTCATATTATTAAATAAATGCTTAGTCATTTAATTATTTAACGTTAGCTCTGTCAATTTCATATTTCCATTTGCCAAAACAAACCGTAATGAAACATCAATTGTTTTTCATTCCCTTCCTTCTCAAACTTTACCTCCTCCTATAATAACCCACTCCCACTCCAGGACCCTCTAGTTTCCCCTCTCCAATGGTGCTGTCAGGGTTTTTCTTTTAGGAGGGCGTGGGGGAGACGGCTTTCAATGGGGAACATTATTGAGATATAAATGGGCTAAAAAGGTCTAAAACGTAACATATCACGGGGGCCAGCATCCAACAGGGGAAGGGTCAAGAATGAGGGCAAGATGTCTCCTGGGGGAGCTGTCCATCCCCTTGGCTACCGCCACTGACCTCCATGTGCACTTGCAATACCCTCCCTCTCCTCCCCCGTCCCCTTTCTTACCAGACACAACCAATGACATGTTATTTGGACACCAATGTTATATAAATTTATATATAAAACGCACGGGTGGCGTTTATATATGCTGATTTCACAGCATGTCTGGGTTCATGCAACGCGCCGAATTTTCACCACAAAAAAGCCTCAGTTTGAAAGTAAAGAAATGATATATGGATGCATCAGTCTCTCATCTAACACAATATTTGTTTTTTTAAGCATCAAATTAACCCTGACTTTAGTAAAAATCAAAAGTATGCTGAATAGAAGTAGACAGAGGAATCGGCGACCATTCAATTTTCAATCACATCGCCCTCTATTGACCAGATCAGATGTTAGTCTTTGTTCCAGCCGCGTGAGCCGCCTTGTTCGCCTTCATAAACGAATGAGCACAATCCAGCTTGGAACCGAGACAATATTCAAAGCCATTTTGAACGTCGTATTTGCGCACGGTCCACGCGTCACTTATGTAACATCACAATCTTCATGTCTCAGACAACATCGCAAAATAGGTCCGGGTCAATAGTGAACCAAATAGCCTATTTATGTGAAACCTATCGTTATGGTTAAGTCCGGTTAGTTGGGGTGGCTACCCTTATGTTTTACGCTGATATTACATTAGAATAATGTACTTTGATCGCTTCAGACCCCTATATATATTTTCAAATTAATCAGTCGGCCATTTTGTTTGAAATAAAACATCACGTAGGCCAATGAATAAACAAATTCATCCTTGACCAGGACAAATTTCTTCCTTGGGCTACTCAAGGGAAAGCATAGATTACGTGCATACAATTAACCTCGAGTACGTATTAAGTAACTCTTAATCATTAGTTTAGAAGCTTCTATATTATTTGCAACAATTTTCAATACCTCTTAACCATACGATCATTTAATAATGTGCACTTCATGTTCCAACACATCGAGGAAACACGGACAACAGCAAACACTTTTGTGCAGTTTGTCCAGCGTCTGTTGGGTGATCTTGATGGAATGTTGGAACCGAATCAAAGTTGTATTAATGGCCCAATTGTGCTCCGCTGTCGATTGATGATATTGAGCTTTAAGTTAAAATTACTTAACTTACTAACTTGAGTATTATATATTGAATTACACAGTAAGGACTCTAAAGCCGATAGAATGATGAAACGAAAATAACCTTTCTGGTTTACTGTTGAATATAAGCCTCTTAGACGACTTAACAGAAATTAGATCAAATCAAAACATCAAGTGTCCATAGAAAACGTGTTTGAATTAAACTTCATGCAAAACTGATGAAAATACTGCTAAATTGACCTTAATTAATCCTTTTTATAAGGGATTTAAAGACACTTTCCGATGATGCCTACATTACCAAAGGGAAAATTAAAACTACATGAAAAAGCTTTTTATAATTATATTACAAACTATAAAAACTGATGTTCTGTAAGAAAGACAAAATATCAAATTTACATTAGCTGGGCATTAGCTTCACCTTGTCTCAAACTAAAATATTTGTGATGTTCTAAATGTGTCTATTACATTGCATGATGCTTTACTAGTCGTGCTGACAGCAACCATCCGTCAAGGGACAAACGAAAAGTGGAAGGCTTGCTTTGTTTTAGTGTTTAATTGCGTCAACCACCCAAGAGTAATACTACCTGCTTATGTCCCTGGATACGACATGTAACCGCTTGACAACAGCATTGTATATAAATACACATCGAATCACGTGAAAATTGTATTGAGTTTCAAGAAATTTGTCAAGTAACATTTAAAAAAGACAGGGCTCAGACAGACAGAAAACAATCACTATTTTTATATTAAAGGTATTGAGTGAGGTAGGACAGGAAAAAACGTCGAGGCAATTTCTTAAGCAATCGGATAGCAACGTTTGCACAATATTTTTGTGTGGGACCCGAGAGCATATCAGACACACCAAATCAAATTGCATTATACGAGGAATGTCCTTCTGATTTTCATTTATGACAAATTATTAAAAATTGTTATTTTAAATATTTTTTTACATTTAACAGTCTTCTTTCATATTGAAAGTATACATTCCCCCAAAAAAACCCCATAAATTTCTATTGTCAAAGTTGGTTAAGTTTTTATTTTTCTAAATTTTGTTTTAATGTCAAGCATATCATGTTTAAGTTGCGTGGTCATTGCAATGATTGGTTTCGAAGGCGAATAAATTACTTATATACTTGATGTGCAGGTGTGGATGTTTATGTGTTGTGAAGTTTTAGCAAGTGGTAATACACTACGCAAAAAAAGTTTCTTTATGGTTAGGAAAATTTACCCACTATTCAAATCTAGCGACTAATTTTATACGTTTGCTAAATAATCGCATGCGGGTGACACCTCAATCACTACTCTACGACACTCCTGAGAAAAGATATGAATGGTTTAGTAACACGAGGTCGAAAAATGAAAATTTAGCAAACGTACAAAATTGGTCGCTAGATTTTAATAGTGGGTAAATTTCCTAACCATAACGAAACTTTTTTTGCGTAGTTTATAAATCCTTGAGTCATTATCAAAATCAGCTACAATATTTTATAATTTTCTAAGCAGTTCTTATTTAGTTACTAGTACTCTGAAACCGTAACAGAAACGTTCCCTTCCCGTCCATTCAAAGTCCATTATTTCTGAATTACCAAGATCATGAAGATATTGCGATGTCTTTTCATTATTGTACATTGTTTTTGCACAGGGGAGAAATAGGGTTTAAACCTATTATTTGTCATAACTCAATTGCAATACAAATGGAAATATCAATATGACCAGTAGCTTCATTGTCTAATTTCCTATAAGATCAGCGTATTAACCTGCGAAATAAACTGTATTTTTAAGCAAAATTGCCCAAACTGGAAAAAAATGCTTGAAGGCTCCAACACGCCTTAACAACTTAAATAGAAGCTTAAAAAGTCTTTCTTAAGGTCGCAATGCTGAATATCTTGCGTTGAGTAACAAATCACACTTCAGAGTGTACTTGCACTTAGAAATTCCATGGCTCAGTTAACTGAAGGTGAAGGTAAATAGTTTGAACGCAATCGTTACAATAATGGCCGGATGCAAAGCAATACTGGAATTGCAGAGAAAAACGTGCTTCGTGTTTTAATTTTTATCGTTTAACCATCAGGAACAGGTTTCGAAATATTTTGACACGTGAAAGTTCCCGCGTTAATATACAGCTTTCGTTAGGGTCACCAGGAATAGTCCTTGTTATATGCTGCTATATTTTGAAACAAGCTCTTCATATTATCCCTCAAGCTAAAACGCCAACCTGTTGGCAACTCAAAACCTATTGTCAGAAATATGATACTGTTTTATTTTCTAGAATCTCTCCCACATGGCGTTACCTAACTGACATATTTTCTTAATGCGCCGGGCAACGTTATTATTTGAAAGCATTTAGAAGGTATAAAGCATTAGAAATTAACGCTCCTTAACCTGCCTCGTTGACTTATGGTCAATTTATAAAATGCATGTATGTTTTCGGTTAGATGAGGAATTCTACTTTATTCTTCATTAATCGAAAGTATTACCGGTACTGCTTCAAATAACTGCACGCATTTGGAATGCTACTTTTGAAGAACAAAATCAATCAACTATATTTTGTCTCAGTAATCATGGTAATATTGATCAGAAATAACAGCAATATCGAACTCAAGATACAGACATGCAAACATCTCAAAAAAGTAACTACTCCCCTAAATAATGGCCATTATTCAACAACGGCCTATTGTATTACAAATCTGTAACATGCCGGGCTATTGTATTACAAATCTGTAAAATGCGTCGGAAGCAGAATTTATTTCTGCGCATTTTGACACCTCATTTGATACGATAGCTCAGAAAACCATAAAACACTGGTCAATTTAATGTAGTAAGGTCTAGATTTGAAAGTTGCACTTACAACATTACAAAAACACTCAGATATCATTACCATGATTACACAGATTTCCTTCAATTATACTGAATACAAATCAATAGAAGTTACTGCAACTTTCAAATCTTGGGTTACATTGATTTAAATGTACTCTGTGACTTCAACAAATGAGGTGTCAAAGTACGCAGAAATAAATTCTGCTTCCAACGCATTTTACAGACTTGTACTAGGCATATCACCTCAAAAATAATCGCAGCAGAAACACGTTATTTAATGTTCCTACATTATTGAGCTTTATTAAAGCATCAAAAATCAAAAAACAGAATTGAAATCGGTCAATGCATTGTGATGTAGTGTCAATTTAAAGATGCTCGTAGAAGGAATGAAATCCTGCCACAAATGATTTTGAAGGTATATTTGGACGCTTGCTTGAAAAAGCAGCGTTAATTTAAATATCACATGTTAAATGCCTATCTTTCCTGACTTCGTTACAGAAAACGAAATTAAAAAATCTATCATTGAATAATCATAATAAATTAACCAAATATACTATTTTAGCAATTTCAGCCAATCTGCAGACAAATTAAATCTCAAAAATGACTAAGTTCAGCTAATTAATATGCAAAATTGATGCCAATAGAAAACCGTACATGATATAAAGGTGCGGTTTTTTTGCACACATATGTATACAACGTTCTTTCAATTGATAACAAAAATACACAAAAAGTAATTAATTATGCAAATTAGGTAATTACAGCTAATTATGTATTTATGATTTTATTATGAAAATTAGGCATGAGTAATTTTAGGTTTTTTTCAATATTTAATGAACGTCTGTTCATTCATCATAAATTTTTTAAGTATGATCCTGTTATGAGGTTGAATAAATGAACTGCAGTTAATTATTTAAAAACAATACAAAAAAATAAAAGTTTGACATTTTGACGGTGTCTAGAATATAATTTTCATTTTTACTGTAAACATGGTATGTGTCACCATTACTCAAAGCCAAGTCCGAAAAGTAAAAATTAAAATTCAGTTGCAATGAGACTTTAAATTAACATTTTGTCATCTGGATTACAAGGGAGGACAATCGGTAAAGTGAATAGCAATTTTACTGTACCGCGTATACAAAAATAGTATGGCCTTGGACACACACAATGGCTTAGAGCTATTGTGCTTTGAAAATTACTCCTAAAAAAACATTGATTAATGTTTTGCTTCAACTGGTTTTAGGGAAGTGTTTCATTTGTTGTCGACGGAATTAATTTACATGCTAAGAAAGATTAGTATTTCAGCTAAATGGTGGTAGTTCCTTTACTTCAATAGGCCTATATTTACTGATTTATGAGCGATCTTCAAAAATCCATAAAAACAGGCAGTAGCTCTTAAACAAAACAATTTTTAATTTTTGAGGACCCGATGTTAGCCTCGGAAAGGCGTCACACATCATATATTAAAAATTTAAACAATTTGGATAAATGAAGCATATCAAGAAATTCATTTATCGACATGGATGTTTTCTAAAATTGGCCAAATTTGAAGCGCGCCCTTTTCAATTCACTGTTATGCTTGCATGCACAGTATAGCAGAATTATTGTGCAGCCACTGTGACATACCTACTTGTACAGTGGACTTCGGTTGTATATATAAATGCGCATATATAAATGCGCACGTGACCAGATGGCCAGTGCCATGTTAGTGTTACCTCACTGTCAATCACTGAAATTGCGACCACAGTTCCAGGTGGTGGCCGCATTGCATTCTCTAAATTCAGTAAATTTTCATCGTGAACCGTGTAATTGAATGGGATTATTTTGAAATTTTAAAACGCTTGAAATATCACAAACAAATAGGCGTATGTTGATAAATAATATAAATACAAGCTAAAACCGCTGGGGTTCGATAATGAACCCCACAAAATTAACCGACTATATTGGAAAATGCCATACGGCCGGGCGGTTTCACAAGTTGCCGGCTCGATCATGTCATCCACCGCCTGCACAGTTCTGACCTTAAAGCCAATCATGTCCCCTTTCATACTTCCATGCCGTTGCGACAAGAGGCATGACTTATCAGCCATTCACAAGTCTTGATTGTGTCTGTTTGTCTACAATGCGCGTGTGTCACGCCGCTCGGCGGCAAGCAGCATGATAGTATGAAACCAGCACTACGTCATAGATATGGCCAATTGGCACGCCCATTTAGCACGGAAATTATGAAATATAAGTTTGTAAATCAGCTATATCTAGCTTTTCCGTAGTTTTTTTTTTTTTCCGTGATGGAAAACGTTAATAAAGAGTTTATCTTTCGGGTCAAGGTATTTTACCCTTTGCAATCAATGCCACTATTTTGCAAAAGCAATTTTCCTTGCGACCTGTCATTTTCCCCTATACTTTTGCACGGGGAGTTTATGTACATCCGGGTACCTTATATCGTTTAATACGGTATGGCGACTTGTAGATGTCACGTGCGCATTTATGTATGCGCATTTATATATACAACCGAAGTCCACTGTTGTAATACAATCTCTCGTTTTTGAATAATGGCCATTATTTAAGAGGGTGGGGTGGGGTTAGTTCATTTTTTTAGATGTTTATGTTAGATGCCAATTAAATCGGATGTAGACACTTGATTAAAATGAAATTAGGTTCTTTACCGTACGCAATTTGGTAGTTCACAGCATCTTGCGAATGGTAGTGAGCTTTGGCAAACATTGCATTGATCAATTCATAGCGAGTGTGTAGAAGAATTCATATATCACAGATATACTTTTGTAGGTCCTGTGGTTCTTGAGTTATGTTGTAAAGAGGGCTGAAACAACAATACTTTTGTAAAACGTACATAACTCATTAACAACAATAAATCAAGCAAGTTTTCAAAGTATATGATTTGTAGAAAATCAAACATCATGTGTTCTTTTTCAATAATAAATTGATTTAGATAATGAAAATGACTTTATTGACGCTCGCATAACTTCCCACATTATTCAAACCATGCCCTCCTTACGGCGATAAATAAGCGGTCTATGCAAGGTAAGTGACATTGGGGTAACTGATGGCGAAGGTGAGTGACATTGTGGTAAGCCTAATGGCAAAGGTGAGTGAATATCTAAAAAGATGTGAGGTGCATTGTGGTTTACGATTATTGTATGGTGTTAACCTATCTAGCTCAATGGTCAGACTCAGATATCAATCTGACAAGGATTCTATGTGCTAAAATTTATTTATTAAAATGAACGGAAAAGAAAATTTAATTTTAGCCACATATGGATAATATGAAGTATTTTGAATATTTTCAATGCAGCTTTTGTTGTTTTTGTTGTTTATATAGCCTATATTATAGGTAGTGCTTGGAAGAACTCACATACTTTGCAGTGAGATCATAATATACATGAAGGAGAAACATTGTTACCTGCTTTAATTGACTTAAGGAAAATTATGATATATTTTTTCGGTAAGTGACAGGCACCAGCTATTACAACAATGTTTATTTGATATCAACGTCTCGTTATATGTCTTATTTTTCTTTGTTTTCGTGGTATTAGCTTTGCATCAAAAGAGGATGCTTGTTACTCTATTTCCTAATGTTATATCGACCCTAAATCTAAATATTTACACAGTAAAATTGCTTCAAGCGACATCTGAAAGGGAAAAATAGCACCAAATGTGTCAACCACTTGAAAAAGAACATTAAAGGACATGAAACTCATGATGCGTGAATCTAATACAGATGATGAGATATGATTCCGTGCAGAGATAACTTAAAAAACCCTACTTGTCCGCACTTCATTCGGTCGTTTCAAATAATAAGTTTTGGTATTGGTTTTGATCACGTGGTTTCCTATTATCCTGCCAAAGCTCTTGACAGACATCATTACCAATACCTTTGTCTGTACCTTTTGTTAGAAACTTAAAACGTAGAAAGCTGCTTTGGTTTTTATGTCAGTCTGTTACATAATCGTGTGACCGCAGGAAATCAATTTGAAGTTACCTTGATCAAAATATACACAAGATATTTTTTAATTTCGCAGTGCAGTATTCACGAGCAGAGAAGTCGAACAAGCCAATCTACATTTGAAAGCGTGATTTAGTTTTCGAAATAAGCCTAGGCTCTGTGATTAAAATATAGACCATCGAAATATTTCCACCGAGATTACAAAAGAATAGACACTAGAGTGATAAGAGTGATATAATACACTATTATAATACACCACTCTATTTATGTGCATATCGCATGCAAGAGGATCAATAAAAAGCTATATGACTTCCAATATATGCTGAGTTTAAATTGACTTTTATTCAAGTTATTTATATTACTCAAAAGAAATGAGAAGAGAGAGAGAGAGAAGAGAGAGTGAGAAAGAGTATGTGTGGTGAGGTAAGGGAGGGAGACAGAGAAATATAGGGGTGAGCGCATTGGAAGTAGTAAGGGAGGGAGGGGGAGAGGAGAGCTCGAGAGTGGAGTGGAATACTGTATAGAGGAGAAGAGATATCGAGTGTAGGGAAGGCGGAGGAGAAGGAGGTTATATAGGTGGGGGAAGAGGGGAGCCTAGATAAGAGGTATGGGTTGTGCTTTCCGGGGACAATAAACTAATTCATAATCAAACAATTTCCATCATCATGCACCGTTTATGTTGCATACAAACAAACAAACAGAAGTTTTTATGACGCTTATACTTCTAGCACCCACGCCACGCCAGTCCTGTTACCGTCTACGTGTGACTGAGATCCGATCAATATATAACTGTCTACATTGAATATAAACACAATCGTATATGTATCCGATATTTGCTTAGCACGATCTGACAATAAGCAATTATTATAAACTTATGGTCCTACACTGAAGTTGAATTTATTACTCTATCACTGAGCAAAAAAATCGGTTGGTATTTGACCAATGAGGTAGTGGCGCTTTTCCCAACGGAACAAAAATCGCTCTACCACATTGGGTAAAAACCAATCGCTGTCGCTCAGCTATTCGCCACTTGCACGGTTCCGCCATTATGCACTATATGCGGGAGAGCCTCGAACTGGCAGCATACATGAAAGGAAGAATTACGTAACCTTACACAGAATGTTATATGACTGGTTCAATTCCCATTCATGTATGCTGCCAGTTCGAGGCTCTCCCACATAGTGCATAATGGCGGAACCGTGCAAGTGGCGAATGTAGTATACATTTAGCTTTAGATGTTATGATTGCAGACAAGTTCTGCCCTCTTTTTAATCCGCTGATTTTTTGGTTTCTGAACAAAAGAGAAACGAAAACTTATGTCTTGAAACGAGGGAATATTTGCATCTTAATCGATAGCCATCATTTAATAAACTATTTCATGTAATAGAATGTAACATACGTTGTCAGTTGCCCTTTAAGTGAAAGCTTGAGCTACAGTCTATTGGTCTTGTTTTACTGACCACTACTTGACTTTGTTTGAACTATTTGCTTTAACCACTAGATTTGACTTTGTCTTAATCATTACCCATTTTACCTTTAGTATCAAGCGAATACGATCTTAAGAAAGCATGGAAGATAAAGACGACAATAATCTAGGGCAACGTGTAGATTTAATTCGGTCTATGTACTATCAATGGACACATATCCGCTTGATGGACACATATCCGCTTGATGAAAAATTTTAATCAAACAAATTGGTAATTTTTCAAATCTCCACAGATGGAATATCATATATTTTATATCTGGGGAACTCTAGCTTTAATAATTGTGCTATTATTAAGAAATCGGGTCGCAACGTTTACACAATATTTTGTGGGACCTGAGGGAGATTCTATCACCGAAAGTCCAAAACAATTCCAAGGATCTAGTTAATTAATTGCTTGGATGTTAGAAGCAAAACCGAGTAATACAATGGCCTAGAAACATAATAAAACAGTACACGTGGGACACCAACATGGAATGTATGAATGAATCTTTATTTCCATAATAAAAAGACCAATAATGTCGGCATTACCCAACCTGTTAAAGAATGAATTTAAAACACACAAGAACACACAGGTAATCACAGAAATTCCCTGTCCCTCTCCTCAATTCCATGTTGATGAAAGCAATTTTGACATTGGGCTCTCCAGTCCTCCCCCAACATTGATTGAGGGGGAATGGGGGAGGGAAGAGGAAAGGAAAGGTTTGTACTTCTCATCAAACATAGTTATACTAATTTCACTGAACTCTCAGAGCAGCAATGAAGTGTTCCAACATATTGTCAATGTGTGCCAACTATTAATTTCTTTGATTGGGGCTCCAAGAATTAGTTATGAAATGAGGATGGATGGCATATTTATTTCGAAAGTGTTTTATTTAATTTGCTACTTTAAGGATATCGTTATGGGAGTTCTACATTGTGGACCGGTAGTCCTGATGGAATGGTCAGTCAATACTTTCTTATTTCTTGTTTGATTATACTTATTGCTGTTTATTATACGATAGCTATATGTGACGTGTCATGTCAAAAGCAGACACTTTTGGGCAGGATCGTAAATGCAGAAATAGCCAAAAATCTGCCCGGGGGTGATTTTTTCACAATTTGGGTTTGTTGCGAATTTGTGATGCTAATAATGTTTACAATATCGTCTGATAGTTTCATACCGGAATATATCTGGCATCTTGTATTTTTTGAGACATTTTTCGAGGTAATTCCTACTCTCAACATTGTCAATAATATTTTAAAGGCCGATATCTCAATTTCCAATTTTATAATACCATAACTTACGACCTCGATATCTTCGCTTAGAAATGTCCAAATTCATTGTGAAAACGACATTGTGGAGCAAAATATCTCTATATTTATGATAATTATGTAAAAACCTCAAAATTGATAACCTGCCCAAAAGTGTCTGGTTTTGACATGACACGTCACATATATCAATATCGGATCGTTTTGGAAAGAAATTATTATCACGAGCATTATGAGCATGAAATATGCTTAACAGAATACACCAAGTTCTATTTTTTATATATCAATCAAAAACATTACGAATCCGGAATGGCTTCGATAGGGAATATTTAATTTTTGTTCTCATAGCCCATATTTGGAGCAAGTGTATTTTTTTTCAAGATACATTTTACATGCGTTCCCCATGTAAGTACTCCTTAATTAATATACTAGTAAGGCAAAACAAGCGTAAAATAAAACGTGTGAAAACGGGCTCGAGTAAAAATGGCAATATTCCCTGAATTAATTTTGAGATTCCGTTTATATGATTTTTTCATGTGAGAAGTTCATTGATATGTTTGCTATGCTTTCTTGTGGTGGATATAATTGAGTTTTCCATCTCTGTACCCATTATTTATCAACGAGGCTTCATACACTCTTTTCTAGTGAAAAGCAATAAGAGCAAACGTTAGAAAATGCAAAACATGCATTCATTGTGTATGATGCACGGGCGCGCACTCCGCGAGTGCTTTCGGATGCTTTCATTTTTCCTGCGGGTTGATACATTATTTGCTTGTATTTTACAAAATTTTAGTGACAATTTATGTAACGATATCAATACGATCAAATATCGTGGATTTTTTTTTCTCGTGTATGAAATTACTCGGTAGATTACCCACTTCTGGGTGGGGTGTTACACGCATCAACATCCCAGTACGCGTGCATTATTCTGTACAATTTCACTGCCAACAAGTAATACGCATTTATTAACCTGTAATTGATTAGCAATGTTGTCACTTGAGTCTAAAATTGCCATTTCATCAGCAAACAATACAAAGTCTAATATAGTCGTCGAAGCAGTCGTAAACAATTTCTCCGAATTCACAATGTTCTACGAGTAACTTATGAAGTAGAATACTGTGGTCAATCATGTAACACTCCTAAGTAGTATCAAAATTTCTACTGCATTAAAATTATTTACTTCATCGACCAGATGCATGATTATCATTTTAGAGGAATGATTGACTCTAAATCCAAATTGTTTATCATTTATAATTTTATTATGGAGGATGAGGCTATAAAAAGTATTCAAATTATCGATTTTGTTGTTGTTGTTGCCCTGATGCTACCTTTAAAGCCTTAATGTACGATCTTTTTTTCAGAATATACCTTTTTTTTAAATTTCAAAACCGATTTTTTTTTTTTTTGGGCATATTTGTAATACTTATACATGTTCCAGCCCTATTTGTAGTAAAACGGGATGATTTTCTGTTGGTCCGACATATTATCATAATTTTTCAGATTATGATAATATGTCGGAATGATCGCAAATATACGAAGCCAGTTTAGTTAACCAAACTGGCTGCGTAGGAGACTAACTCTGGGGCCGGACTCGGCGTCGTAATCCAAAAAGTGCGATATATTTCGAGTGATAGAGGTGAAGTTTCTTTGCGAATTCCCAATGTTTTTCGCGTCCAAATGTATTGGAAACTCTCATAATGATTGCATATTATCATTTTGGAAGAAAAAAAGAAAAATCTAAAAATTTAAAAAGCTCGTATATTAAGGCTTTAAGAGGTCACATATATGAAAAAGTGAAGAAACGTAAGGAATGAGCTGCAGACGTTTACGCTATTCTTTTGATCATCGGTTATCTTTACGTGCTGAATGGCCTCCCACCGATTTCATAACGACGCATATTTGAGACAATACGGTTATACGGTATGCATTTGATCGTTTCCTTAGGATTAATTTCTAAAGAAAGGCACACTTAGACATCCGAAATCCGACCGATTCTAAAGGAAACAACTCATGTCTATATTATTGTTTTGTTTTTGCGTGCTACCACAATAACCTAGAAAAGAAGGCTGCTCATGCTGTCGGTGATATACATAAAAAAGAAGCCAACTTGTTGCTGCGGGACTTACTATAAACAAATCTACTACATGAGCTGGTACCTAATGTGCACATTTGCTTATGTTAACCGGGTTTTTTATTTGTCTTAAACTGCACATACCCACAATTTTGCATTCAAGTATTTCATCAACATCACCTCAAACATAGCTAGACTATACAAACTTTAGACTAGAGGCAACACAAAGCTGAGCAGAAGTTGGGGTAGAATTTAATACCGCAGAGAATGGTAAACTTACTGTTTACTTTCTCTCTATATTTGCAGATATTTTGTAGATAAAAAATAGTATACTAATTTTGAATGTTTATGAGTACAATGGTAAGAATATTTCCATGTGGTGAAATATGGACTGTTCCATTCAACGAGGCTTTGCCGTGTTGAATGGAACAGTTCATATTTCACCGAATGAAAATATTCTTTCCATTGAATGAATAAAAACATTTAATATTTGTTTTATATAACTCATATAAAAATTCCTTTTCTTGCACTTAATTTCATAAATCACCAGAAAAAACCAAAATAAATTCAGCAAATATTACAAACTGTATTTATTTTAGAAGCGACACCCATACCTATAATTGGCGAGTCGGGGTAGTCTCCGTGCGCGACATACGCTCGCTTAGTCAGCGTTGCCATGGTAGGTGCGGGTGAGTGCAATGGAAAAACGGGCGCTGAGTGCAATAGTCTTTTTCTATCAATAGCAAGAATAATCAATAGTAATTGACCAATAAAATTATAAGAATTTTTGTATGTGTTATATAAATAAGGTTATATATTTATTTTGTTCAACATGTTCAAAAGAAGTTATATTAATGATCTTTGTAGCCCACTACATGACAGAATGGAAAAAACCCTTTTATTTCACCGCAGCATCAAGCAGGACGGATAGCGTATGCCTTTATCGTCTTCCTTGTTAAAGGAAGGCATGTTAGGATATGCCAATCTTTCTTCATATTGCATTACATTATATGCTGCAGCCGAATCAAGTCGCGAGTCGTTTCATTGGTCCAATATCTTAGTAGTTGAAAGAAAGTTGTCATATGGGTGGGGGAGGGACCAACCATGAGGGGGGCGGGTGGACACCGGGTGTGATTGGGGGAGGGCACATGCCGTTTCCCGGCAATTTTCCTATGGGATTTTCTAAAATTTCAGATCGATTCATATTAATGTGTAAGCGCTCGTTAGCAAAGTCATAGTTCATTGAATTTACAACCGTATGACAAAACAGGCGAAAATTAGTAATAATATTTTCAATTTCTAGTGACAATGGTGACTAGTGTATGGACATTATAGTAGAAGTCCATCCTGTAGAATTCGTGACCAACTCATAGAACAAAGATTTGAAATTTATTTTGGGATCTTTGATTGATTCTGAATCAATTTAGCTTGGCCTCACCTCCTGAAACGTCCGGGCATTCCGGGGAGGGGTCAATCAAGGTTACATGGGGGTCAAATTTTCAGAATGCTCCAATTATGTCAAGTAATATATCAAATTACTCGTGTGGTCATGAGGATTCCAAAAATGTACAGTTTGTTATGTGTCAGACCTTTCAAGAGGGCGTTATGGCGAAAAATGTTCATTATGTCAACGACCTTTTTGAATTCTGACCATAGTAAAAAGCGTCCGATTTCGGTGATTTTGGTGTCTAATTATATGTTTTCTTGCATGAGAAATACAACTAAGCAAATTAAAAAACTATACAAGGAACCGATGACCCTCTTTTGCAACATGGCTGCAAAAAGCATCCATATTGTAATTAGGAGGTCATCAGTTCCTTGTACATGGTTCGATTATCAGATCTGGATAAGGCTCGATCTACATTTTTTGTTTTTGTATTGTTCAGCTTGAGGCTGACATACCTCAGAATCAAAGTGCGGCAACTTTTGGAGTTTCCATTAGTGTTATCTCCAAGCTAAAAGTTTCGTCAGACCGGAGATATCAAAGACCAAGAAAAACAACAGCTGCAGAAGACCGGTACATCAGACTGGCAGCACTTTGAACCCGTTTTTAATGAAACAATGTTATATTCCTTCTTCATGTTTACTGATGCAAATGGCGCAATCAATGGCAGATTTGGCACATTTTGTTTAAGACTTCCTTGTCTTTCAAAGACAATTACTCAACCATGGAATAAGTAACGTTATGGTCATAAATTTGGTGTCATTTTTGACAGGAAAAAACAATGTTTGTATTGATATGAAACAATATGGATATAGATTTCAAATCTTTCTGATATAAAGCCGTTTTGGAAAGCTTTTCATTTATTGATTTAGACAATGAAAATCGATCATTATTGCTGCCTGAACCAACAGTACTTAGTCAACCCTTAAACAGACAAAGCCAGCACATTATTATTATTGAAAATACTATAACATTTTAGAATTATTACAAACTATCAAAATCGGACCTTTTGTAATGTTAAAAAAAATCAAATTGAAGACCTGAGCGCAAGAAGACTGTAAGTCCATTTTTGACGAAATTGAGTTACAGGTGGGTTTGAAGTTATTGGATTGATTGAATTTTTTGGTCATTTGAAATGAGACATGTCAAATTACTCATTAATCCCAACGATTACGAAAATATATAATTTATCATACATTTTGAGCTCGGTTAATGAGTTAGAGGGTCACTTCCGGTTAAAAGTCAACTGAGGTCAAATTTTAAAACAACCCTTAAATTCAACAAACAAGGTATCAAATTGCTCGTCTTTGCACATAGATTACCAATATGGTTAAATATTTCCAACATCCGCATTCAGTTTTGAGTTATAAGCTTTTGTTTCAATCCGAGCGCAAGAAGACCATAAGTCCAAAATTGATAAATCGATCAATATTACAGATATTTACTTGGTTGATATACAAAATGATTCTTCTTGCCTATGCCCATGTACCTGAGAAGTATCAATATTATGGCTTTTTTGGTTTTCAAAATATTTTATTTTAAAAAGTTTAAACATTCATATCTCAAAATGCCAAATATTGACTTACGGTCTTCTAGCGCTAAGGTCTTCAATTAACATTTCAATCTTTCTTTAACTTAAAAATGTCCTAGGATGTTCTACATGTGTCTATTCCATTATGTATTCTATCATGTTTTACAGACCAACCTGACAGTGAGTTATCCGTTAAGGGAATTAACGACAAGAGGAAGGCTTGCTCTGTTTTTAAGTTTAATTGCGTCGACCATCCCAAGAGTAACACTACCTGCTAATGTCCCTAGATATGACCTGTGACCGCATGACAACAGCATTGTATATTAATACACATCAAGAATTCACCACGAATTAGGAGTGTACAATTTCAATTTTAACCAAGAAGAACCATTTGAAAAATGTTTCATGAACACGAAAGATACTCAATACCTTAACAAAACATCTCCTTTGACAGTGCACAAATGCATTGCTATACTTATTGCAATGACTGCATGGTGCTAAGGCGTATCAATATGGTGTGCGTGGTATAAATAATGTGTTGTCGAGTCGTATCAGTGCAATTTATAATAGGTGACAATTTGTGTCCTGTTAAAGCAGGGGCTATCGCAATCAAATACGATATTTTAAAATTTTTGAAGCAGTTACTCTGAACTTGACATTTTGTCATTCTGTTATTTTAAGAATCATACAAAAGACAATGTCCTCTCTTCACGTGACCTTGCGATGTCTTATCACTAGTGTACATTGTTGACATAAATACAAAAAAAAACGTTTATCACACTTTTCCGCAGTGACGTGTTTTGTTAATGTCCGTGTTGAGTACAAAATCACACTCCAGAGTATACTTTCATTTAGAAAGACAACATGTCCCATTGAAGAACAGAACAAAATTTACCGGATATACTACCAATAGAGCATTACTGAATGTCATAGAGAAAAAGGTATGGAGATATGTTGGCACAAAAGGTATGTCCGTTCATACGTATACTAATTTTCGTTTACGTCAGCAGCATATTCCCTTTTATATGTCACTATATTTTGAAAAAAAAAGCGCTTCATATCATCCCACTCGTTAAAACGCCAAACCTCTTGGCAATTCGAAACCTAGTGTCAGAAGTAAAATACGGTCCAGTATTTTCAGAAGCAAATTTCATAGTAAGTAAAGTGTTTTTAAATGGCCCCATGGCATTACTTAAGTATACTTATTTCTTAATGCCCTGGACAACGCGTAAATGGCGTACGGAACGTTACGCTATAGTTAAAAGCGTTTGAAAAAGTCAAGGTTTAAGGCATTAATTTGTTTAATGTATGTATTCTTTAATCGAAGGTCAACTATACGACATACGGTATATTGTTGCAACCGCTACCTCAAACAACTGAACGTATTTAAGAATGCTGATTCCCAAGCACAAAATCAATCTCCTGCATTTTGTCTCAGTAATATTGACCAGATACCAGCAATATCAAACTCTAGATACGAATATTGTATTGATGATTAAAGAGTTTTACTTCAACACTATACTAGTTTTCGCTCACCTGGAACATTTTCGGTACTACAGCAGATGATGTTTGATTTGTTTACAATCAAGATTTGGTCACGAACAAATGTTTGAAAGTGTTTTTGGCATGCCTGAAAGGTACTGAACAAATTTGCCTTGGCTGCCCTCTTCAAAGTGTCAGGCATTTTTTGGTAGGGTCAATTCAGGTTAAACAGGGGTAACAACTATAATTATCCCAATGTTTTTTAAAGCATAACAAATTACTCGCCTGGTATAAAGGAATCCAAAAAGGTATAGTTATTAGCAACAAAAGGTCAACGAACTTTCGGTGCCATTTTTATTTGATAACAGCGTCTTGTCTAATGTTTTTGTGTCATTACCTTTTGCATCAAAAGACGTTGCTTGTGATCCAATTTCCTTATGGAAGTTAAACCGGTATCTAAATATTTACATAGTAAAATCGCCCCAAGCGACATCTGTTTGAAATGAAAAAAAAAGCACCAAATGTGTCAATCACTTATATCTTACAACATTGTAACGAACATTAACTTTTAGTACGTACAACGGACATGATGCGTGAAATTAATATACTGATGAGATATGATTCAGTTAGTCTACTTGCCTACAATTCATTGTTTTTTAAAGCCTTGCATCTTAAAAGGGTATTTCGTGATCCACAGCATCATCCCCCCACTTTTCTCAAAAAAGTTCAGATTTTTATATCACTGGAAACCTCTGGCTACATAATGTTTATGTACAAAAAAATTCTTGCAGATTAATTTGTTTAGCAAAGATATCGTGAAAATTACAACACATTGTCTATGGAGCAGTGTAATACATATAATCATGCATAACTCGCAAACGCAAAATCGGAATCAACTGAAATTTTGGAAATAAGCTTTTTTCGTGGATATCTATTGAAAAATGTCATAAAAATAGGATGCTAGGATCACAAAATACTCCTTTAATCCATAGATATAGTTATACAGACTGTAATAATAAAGCTTATGTAGTAGCTTAAGAAATGACCTTGACGACCAAATACAATTGAATAAAATCAATAAGTGACATGTTGGCCTAATACTTTTTTCTAAATTGTATAATTGTTTGTTACAACCTGTATAATAAACTCTTTCATGTAATAGAAAGTAACAAAAGTTCCCACCAAGGTGCAAAATCATTACCCATCTTTATATGGGACATCCTGTATAACGCATGCAGTACAACGTGAACAGAAACCAGATTGTTGCGGCTTAAAGCCTTAATGTACGATTGCAAAGAAACAACATCATAAACTTCACCTCTATCACTCGAAATATCTCGCACATTTTGGATTAGGACGGCGAGTGCGGCCTCAGAGTTAGTCTCCTACGCAGCCAGTTTGGTTACGCTCCCTCCACCCTCCACATGTGGAGGGAGCGTAACCAAACTGGTTTCGTAGGAGACTACAATTTACGATCGTTTTGACATATTATCATAATCTGAAAGTTATGATTATGTCGGACCAACAGCAAATCATCCCGTTTTACTACAAATAGGGCGGATTTGACAGTTTCATCATAGATGTAAGTTGAAACATGTGTAAGTATTACAAATATGCCAAAAAATTGGTTTTGAAAAAAGATCGTACATTAAGGCTTTAATAAGTATTTTCAAACCCTTTGCAATGGACACACATCCATTTAATATTAATCAATTAGTGATCGTAGTCCTTTTTCAAATTTTCACGGATGGATTTTCATAAAGTCTAATTGATATCTGGGGAAATCTAGCTTTAAGAATCGTGCTTAATCAAGGTATGTACATACTATGAGGACAGGGTGGTACGAATTTGCTCTTTTGCATTTTTACCTTACATTGAGTGATCGAGACCTATACAAAAAATAATCTGAATCCTAGTCTTAAGTTAAAATTATTGCTCCACCTTTTGGATATAAAAAGCAAAACCGTGCAACACAACGCCCATAGAACATATCACTGTGGAGAATGAGGTTACATAAATAATGAATTTATGAGTTTCTACAAGTCCCAAAATGTCAATTATGATAGGATAAAATAGAAGGATGATGCTGTCAATCGCGTCACTCGCCTTTAATCTCTTGAGAGTTTATTCTGTGTTCAAATGATCAATTTTGCTGTTGATTTTGTTGTTAAATTTAGTTCCAAATTTACTTTCACTGATGCTCACGTGTATGAAAAAGTAAGGAAACGCACGAGAAAGGTTCCAGATATAGATAAGCTTGAGGAATAACGAGCCTTTCTTGTAAATCACCGGTTGTCTATACATACTGAATAGCCTCCCACTGATTACCTAACAACGCATATTTGAGACCAAATACGGTATGCATTTGATCGTTTGCATAGGATGAATTTCAACAGAAAGATTTACACTTTAGACATCCGGAATCGTCGATTCAATTCTAAAGAAAACAACTTGCTCACGTCGATGAAGTTGTTTTAAAGTAGAGCTATGGAAATAAGGAGACGGGACACCACGACCCTAAACAGAGAGGAGGGCACATACATCTTAAGTCGTGTTTACGATCCACTACTGAAGTCTGTAAAAGAGAGTAAGGAACACCGGAAACCACTCAAACTTGTTTGACGCAAAAGTGGATTAGATGACCATATCAGTCATACCTGATGAAGTCTTCCAATGTGTAGGACGAAATATGTGATGCGATCAAGCAAAATCGGTCGGAACTCGGCAATAATAAATTTTCAGTTTCTTACAGAATAGTAAAAAACATTTACAAAGCTGGATTTTGGAGAAAACCCCATTGAAATTGAACAACCAGTTCCAAAGATATGAGCAATTAAAGAGTTTCCAAAACAAGAGGAAACAAAAGGATATATTTCCTTTGTTTAGCTATATCTCAAAATCAATATTTCCGAGTTCCGACTGATTTTGCTTGATCGCATCACATATTGTAATGAGTAAAAATTCACTTGGTTTGGTCAAACAAAAGTCCATAATTTTCTTGTCAGCTTAATATTATCGCACCCGCTTGCGGGCAATGACTTTTCCGTCCATCTCCTTTCACATTGTCTTCCTTTTAAAAATCTTAAAGTCACTAAGACGTATGGCTCAATAAGCTCATGAAAATCTAAATTGCTGAGGATTATGATGCCAAAACCATTACCATGATTATCAAAATACGTCTACTTTCATGACTTCAGATCTATGTTAGGTTGGCGAATGACGATATTTGATATATTTGCCAAATATACGCTTTTTTATTAGTTAATTTGAGCACCCGGAAGCTGTATGTTTCGGGGCAGCGCAGCAGTCTCCATGAATATTTTTAGATTTTACTGAAGTACTTAAGTTCTGAAGTACTTCAAGTTCACCTGAGAACACATAACAACTTGCTGAATGTACGGGGAAAGGGGAAAATGTATTGATTCTATCTAGAATGAAATGAAGGCGTTCGATATTCGGGGTAATGACTTCAAATTACGTCAATTCCAATTCATGATGTAATTCAATGTACAAAATGAAAGTTACTCCAACACATCCTAATACAGCAAGTAATTGTAAGTGCTCAACATACTTCATTCAATGTCGTCTTATTACTGTTACCATTTCATTCTTAATCGTCACTGATTGTCAACACTTTTGACACAGATATGACATCTACTTCACATCGCTATTCATGACAAAATGTTTGATACAAATGCCATGATACTGATCGATTCCCAGCATGGATTTCCTCAACATGTTAACACTGAATATGTACGTGACAGAAAGTATTTGAAGTCTGAAATCGGTGTTAAATTCGCCGTATTGGTGATGCAACATGATTAATTACCATAGCGATAGATGAAAACAATTTTTGAATGTATTGCCATGTACTATAACTAGGCTGCACTCATCACCTGTTATGCCTGTGTATGTGTGCAATCATAGATTGAATACAATCAGACAATACCGCTCTTTTCGAAGACACTAATCGTACAGGTGTGAGTGAAACGTACAATGACTCAGCATAATGTGAAATGCAGAGTAACATCGTACTTCATTTCGCAAACTCTCTTCATTGGCGTCTTCGTTTGAGATAGGCTGAGTAGTCCAGTTGCAAAGTGCACGATTTTCAAATGGTGTGCATTTTTTGTGATTAAAGCTTGGAACCAAAGAAAAAGGTCATACAGGGGTTAACTTTTTAATTCCAAGTTTGATTGATTAGATTTTGATCCAAATCACACCAGTATTCCTCTGGTCAATTTGATTCAAACACAAGTATAGTTTAGTTTATCTGCGATGTATAATGGTTCTCGAGTTAAGCAAAAAGGTCAGAGTTGGCATTTTGGGCTGCACGAGTGTCAAAACCTACAAAAGGCTCCTATTTTAACCAAAATTTCTCAAATTGTTCGTCTTACAAAAAATAATTCAAAAAAATAATTATTCATCACATCGTTAAATACATATTTTATGTATCATTACATAGATAACATCGCCAAATACGTCAAGGTCAATACGGTTTAATGAGTATTTAGGTCAAATTTGTTAGTACTCTAGTAATAACGATTCAGAAAAAAGTACACTTTGGCCTACGTGTCTGGAGTTATAAGCAAAATGGTCAAACGTTATACCGTTTCGTCTGGTTACGAAGCGTCTAAGATAGTGCAAACTTATCTTTATTTAAATTGTTATCAAAAATCGTAAAATCAGAGACCATTAATTATGATAATCGGATAGTTTTTTAGGTTTTGACTCTTGTGGATCCCAAGATTTGGAACTTGGACATTTTTGCTACTAGAAATCCATCAGATAGTCTAAACTATATTTTGTTCTGAATCGTTATGATTATAGCAATACTTTGGCCGGAGTAGAACAAGATATAGATCTGAGCAAATTTGAAATTTAACCCCTGTATGATCTTTTCTGAGCAAGGCGCATTTTTGCTACAAAAGTTTTTCTTACATATATTTAGTTTTTACTTTTATGTATGTGTGCTCTGTAAAGCGCATCGAGACTTCTGTATGATGCGCTATATAAATCTCTTTTATTATTATTATTATTATATAGACCAGGGTAAAATTGGGGTTACCACTTGGGAATGGAGAAATTCTCATTTAGTTATCTGAATCAGTTTTGCACTGGGAACAAGAATTTATGACCTAAAAAGCTCTAAAAGCCTGTAACATGAGAACCTTGCCATGGGGGCGTGAAAATGGCAAAAGAAAGAAAAAAACACAAGGACTATTTTTCATTGAGAGAATTATTATACTTTAAAAACAAAAATTTTGCTATTGGCAAAAACCATGTCAAGAGGTAAGCAGATGTCACAAACGATAAAACATCCGAGTACATGCTAGAAATAAAATCCGACCATAACAATCAACATGTTGTAGACATCTCCTGATATATAGAGTGGATTTGTTGGACATAGTAGTCCATATGCAGCTCAAACATAAAATTGAGAGACGAATCCACTTGATTTCTCACATGGATACTGTTACAGAGTGAATTACAAACACGCAGGAGTGTTTTGATCAAAGCTTTTCTTTTGTTGCATTTTCTAATCCTGCATCGTATGTCAATAAGTAACCAAACATCATTTGAAAGTGGTTTTATGATTTTGCTTCAAAATAAACGTCTAAAGGCCTAAAATGTTTGTTGTTGACTTGCCCTCCTCGACCCTAAATTTAACAAAATCAGCGTTGAAATTTAATGTGTGAAATGTCCCATTTGCCTTTTAAATGATATCTCCCCTTTTGGGTCAATATTTGACCGGGAAAGTTTGTTTTGTAGCGCCCTTAGTGATTGTTTTGCATATCTTCAATCCATGGTTCAATTCCAATTCATGTAAAGAAATTTCTTATACCTAAAATACTTCAACCTCAACCTTATAGGTCTACATAAGCAAAATAATAATAATAAAAAAATAAACCATTCCTCACTATCATTAAAAAAACCAAACTTTACCCACTATTACTAAAATAATTAGTCTATGTATATTTTTAAAAAATTGCCCCCCATCAAACCGGAAGTTAAACGGTGTCTCGCCCGGATGCGTCACTTATTACAAATCCACATAATTTCACAAACATTACGTTTATTGGTTTGTTAACGATTATTTGCAAAACACATCGACTTCCGTATATGAGGCTCAAATATCTGAGGAATGTTGTCCAGGCGCAACAGGTGCAGTGATTGCATCACTCGCCTCTATAATGGTTGACGTCACTCCCAACTTATATGTGACGCGATCAAGCCAAATCAGTCGGAACTCGGCAATATTGATTCTGAGATATAGCCAAAGAAAGGATCTATTCCCCTTTGTTTCCTTTTGTTTTGGAAACTCATCAATTGCTCATATCTATGGAACTGGTTGTTCAATTTCGATGGGGTTTTCTGCAAAATCCAGCTTTGTAAATGCTTTTAAATATCCTATAAGAAACTGAAAATTTAATATTTCCGAGTTCCGACTGATTTTGCTTGATCGCATCACATATATAGGAACATGAGGGAGATAGATCATAATGAAAGCTCTTTACTTTTAATGGTCATTACCTCCTAAGATAAGGGAAAGAGCTAGCGAAAGAGAGGAGTGATAGATTATAATGAAATACTTGCTACTCTTGGTCGGTAAACATGAGTAAGGTTTGATTTTTCCCTAGAGAAGTCCTTTTCAGAGGGCTGAGCTTTCGGAACTCTAGCGAGTGCCATCTTCAGACCAGCTAAACATGATGATGCGCCTTATATACACTAGGAGAACTGTCAATAGGACATGTCAAAATGATTGACATAAAGTGTCAAGAGGGGATGTCAAAATGAATGACAGGAAGTGTTAACGAGTCAATAAGGGAACTTCCTGTGTGGAGAATAACAGAGGTCAATTAACATGGTCAGAGGTCCTTTTGAATAATCTACTTCATTCAGGGGGAATGTCCACTGCTTTATCTCTATTGAAATTGTCTGGAGTAGAATGGATATACCAAGCTTCTATTTTCAGACCACTTAGTGCTCATGTCCAAAATCTTGGTATTGTCCCAGTCAATGTCGTGTTGATTTTGCCACACATGCTCAGCGACTGCTGATTTTTGTGTGTTGCCAGAATCAGTGTCTCTTTGGTGTTCACTGGTTCTCTTCAAAGTTCTGCCAGTTTCATCAATGTAAACTTGGTCACAAGATGTAGGCGCATCACCATGTTTATTTACTTGCTCTGAAGATGGCACTCCCTAGACAGAGTTCCGAAAGCTCCGAAAAGGATTTCTCTGGGGAAAGATCAAACTTTACTCATATAATGAAAGCTCTTTAATTTTAACGGTCCTTACCTCCTAACTGTACCACCTTTTTGCAGGCAAGTATTTGATCAAAATCACCGTAATCTTGATCTGGAATATACAAACTTATAGCTAAAGGCAGCACAAAGCTGATTTCAGCAAATATAAGTTGTAGCTTGAATTAAAAACTTATATAATGATCCTTGTAAAGCATCAATTGACCCGGGTCAATTGACCATGTCCATTACTATATGAAAACACGTTTCATTTTCACCGATAGAATTAAGAAGGATAAGGTTTCCAAAGATACTGCCTTATCATCATCCTGTTTAAGGAAAGCGTGGTAGGATATCCCAATAACCTACTTTGATCATACCCTTTTCTTCATATTATATAACATTACGTGATATGAATCGAATATCATATTGCATTATACCACATCATGATCACACTACATACATCCCATCGCATCGCTTCGCTTCGCATCACATTACATTTTATTATGTTTATAATGCATTACATGATATCATATAACATAAAATCACATTCGAATTACATTAAATAACATTAAAACATATTGCATTATAACATTTCATTCTTACATTACAAGACATGACTTGTATTACACTACTTTACATTATATACCATTACCTTAATTGATATTAGATAAATACAATAATTTTGAGCAGTGTAGTAAAGATGCCCTTATCCCTTGCTGTCAGAGCTAGTAAATAAAATGATATGTGGTGATTGATCCCGGTCCCCGCACTCCGCGGGTACTCATGCTAGTCGGGGAACTTTGAAAAACCCCTCTTTAGCGTCTCATTTCGCGAACTTTTCAGAGGAAAATACCCAAATTTTTAGCAATTTCGCAAATTAATTGCCGTTCAGGAATGCCCATTTCTTGTATTTCAAATATCGCCCTTATTTTTGAACAAAAAACGCGTGCTGAAGATTTGTTTGTACAATATCGCTAATGTGTTTTGAAAACTTACCCCTTTTGTGTTTGTGTTGGTCTATTTTTAGATATTTAGTCGAAAATGTATTGCTTATCACCCCACTCCCCTTACCTCCCTGAATGTACCAATAATCCCCTTGAGTATACATAGCAGGACCGTCGTTAGACCATTTTCTCGGGGGGGGGTGTCGCGAAATAAATTTAACGATTTACTTTTTGCTGGCCCCTAGGCACGGCTACATAATTACCACACCTGGCTCTTAGGATAGAAAACACCACTCCCCACAATTGTGACCCAAGTTTTTTCCAAGCTGTCCCTAGAATTCCTTTACCGGGAAAAGTGCAGGGAATTTATATTTAGAAAGTTCCCGCGTAGTGTGCGCGAAAATTTACTATTTCTATGCTAAAATTCAAAGGCGGATGTAACATGTGTACCGGACTCACCGAGCCAGCAAACAAAATTTCCATATCGTCCCACTGATCTCCTACTCACGGTTGTTTGACGTGATCATTTATTAATTTTTCTTACAAAACATAATTATACTGTTCAAGGTATTTATATTTAGAAAGTTCGCGCGTAGTGTGCGCGAAAATTTACTATTTCTATGATAAAATTCAAAGGCGGAAGTGTACCGGACTCACCGAGCCAGCAAACAAAATTTCCATATCGTCCCACTGATCTCCTACTCACGGTTGTTTGACGTGATCATTTATTAATTTTTCTTACAAAACATAATTATACTGCTCAGGGAATTTATATTTAGAAAGTTCGCGCGTAGTGTGCGCGAAAATGTACTATTTCTATGCTAAAATTCAAAGGCGGATGTGTACCGGACTCACCGAGCCAGCAAACAAAATGTCCATATCGTCCCACTGATCTCCTACTCACGGTTGTATGACGTGATCATTTATTAATTTTTCTTACAAAACATAATTATACTGTTCAATTCTACACCTGGACCATACCAACAGCTATCAAACTACTTAATATTCACATATATTTTTTACATATTTTAAACTTAGATTTTCTCTATCACATTCTTTGTCTTTTACTGCATTTTTTTGTTATTAAGTTTTTTATTATATAAACTGTACATTTGTGTGTAAATTGAGGGCGCTATTTACTTATATATTAAATTTAAATTAGCCAATTTATATGAGTTATTCCTTACATTTCACGATAAAAAGTGTCTTGAAAATTTCCTTTTCATTTGTTAGTTTTTTTTCTGATCTAATACCATTATACAAGTGTTTACCCCTTGGAGATGCAATGCAAACAAGATTTAAGATAAATAGCGCCATCATTGTTCAACTTTTCTTTAAAGTGGCACAGTTTTACATGCCATCAGTTCGATCTGGATTCGATTAAACCGGTGCTGTATATACTCTATAGGTATGTGAATATCTTACCCATGACCTATTTGGGCACCCATTTGAGCGACATCGTGAAACCTGTGAAACGCATTTTGTGCAACAACCACGAGAACCACGAGAATATAATAGGATATCGGAGGTTTTCAAATTGCCATTAATAAATAAATGAATGTACAGACTTGACATTTAGTATGGAATATTTTTCAGCAAAATTACAAGACTGGTCTGGAAGGGGTCTGCATAAACCGCACGGGCTAAATATTAAATGGGGTGGGTCGGGAGATGATGTAAAATAATTGTTTGATAGAAAATGTGATTTACATGAGTTTACATTATGGTGCTCACAATTTAGCGAATTTGCCTAAAATGGCGGATTAAGGGAGGCTGAATTTGAGCTTTCTGGGGGACACAATTTCTGACTTTATGCAACATTGTTCTGTTATTATCAAATTTATAGGGGTTTGAGGTGATATTTCCTAAACTTCGTTAGCAATTCGCTTTCATCACATCTGAAATACACTTGCAATGTATCAATATTTTGAACATGGGAGGAGCTTAAAATGTGGCTTTCAAAAGTGGTACGTACTCAAAAAGTTTGAATGGTCCCTCTGAGGTCAAATGTCACAAACTCTGAGGTCAAAGGTCAATGTTACAAAGCAACTGCGCGGATTCTTGGTTGTCCAATGAACTCATGCTGTTTCTTTTTGTACAGTAAGTTTATAACATTTGGCCCCAGGGGGCCATTCAAACTTTCTGAGTGCGGACCACTTTTCAGAGCCATATTTTGTAAAGCTCCTCCCACTTTCAAGATTGCAAGTACATTCAGTTCTGACGAACACTTATTGGTATTTAGGTTCAGCAAAATCACCTCAAACCTCAAAACATTTGATAATATCAGAATAATGTTGCTCAAATTCAGAAATTTTACCCCCACAAAAATCAAATTCAGTCTCCATAAATTCGCCATTTTAGGCTAATTCACTACATTATGAGCGCCATAATGTAAACTAATGGAAAGCCCATTTTCTGTCAAACAATAACTCCCGACACACCTCAATTAATGTTTACCCCGTGCTGTTTATGCAGACCCATTCCAGACCAGTCTTGGAATTCTGCGAAAAAAATATTCCATACTAAATGTCAAGTCTGTATTATGTGAACGATTGTATCCAGACGATATTGGAGCGTGTAATCCACGATGATAAGCACGTGCTGCTGCAAAATTAATCCAATCTCTGAGATCAAGACTGCTCTGGATCAAGAAGATTCGTATTTGATGAGGAAAACATTACGTTGCGTTCTTTTTTTGCTTTCAGTCCACGTAAACAGCTATCAAATTAATGTCTTGGTATCGAGGTAAAGGATGCTTAGAATGTGCTGAAGTAACAACATACACCGTTGCCTTGGGACATATCAACCTAGTTTTGTCGTCAAGACGTCTTCTTGATCACGACATGATAGTCCTTAAAAACATCTCATTGTTTTTACTCTATGTAAGAACGTAAAGCAGGTTAGTGTCGGATTACGTGATTAATGTACTCCACTGAAAAGTGGAGCAATATAATATAACTTCAACATTGAAAATAATGTTCCTTGACAGGAACAAGGCACCTGTTTTCAAAATTAGTATTAATGGAAATGAATTTTTATACATGAAGGGGCATACACGGTATAAATATAGAAAATGTGAATAATTACTGTCATATTATTAAAATGAGAAATGTCTTCTTCGTATCGGAACAGAGAATTATACAATGATTAAACTAAATTGATGTTATTTTATTTAATGGTTGCATTGAGTAAACTAAATTTATGTTATCTTATTTAGTGGCTGCATTTAATAACGTATAAACATGCAAAATATCGGATAAATCTTAGAAAATTTGTTACGATGATTTGTATTGTCACATGCTACGTATTAACAAGTGACTGAGATAAAAGAAGCCCATATAGTTACCTCAGTACGTAAAAGATTGTGCTACAAAATAAATGCACCCACGTGATCGTATAAACTTTGCTTGATTCTCCTCCCGCCAAAATCGGTTTTGCTTTAACGTGTAATCATTCGTCGTCGTCTGCTGAAATTATTTTGACTTACGATACACGTGGAAGCGTAATGAAGCAACTTGCTGGGCCAGCATACGTTCGTATAATCATGATTATATACATGATAATAGTAACTCTTACCCACTGGGGATTTTGAGACGAAGAGATACGAGCTAAGCATTGGCGCTCTTTTTGGAGTATTAGCTTTCTGATGGAATTAGGATTTTTCGATACTCCAGCTGGTGAAATGCCACACCGAAGTTAACAACCCAACTGTCACACTGGTTTGTTATTTGACGGTTCGTCGGGTCGGAGATGCCACGGGTGCATGGCACTACGGATAAATAATGACACAAGGATAATCAGACTACAATGTAGACATTTTTCACAATGAACAATTTCTTTATCCTAAGGACCGTTTAATTCTCACAAGTACGCTATGGATATCAAGTAATTAGTACTAATTGGTACGCCGCTAAGTAGCGAGGGCCCTTGGGCCTGGGTGGGCCGTATTGACGACGCAGGTAAGTCTTTCTGATTATCGTCCCTCTATTTTGATTTTTTTCGACGTCACTACATTTAATCGCTTGTATTAGAAAAATTAGTTTTGCTAATCTCATGACGATTTCAAGAGGTGACTTCTTTATCATTTGAGAATCAGTACATATTAATAGCGCATATATTAATGTGCAGTGATTCGTCATGGTTAATATCTACTTTTTTACGCTGTGAAGTAATTTAAGCATAGCGTATCATGGTATTATCAATTTGAGCCAAACATTGAATTTTAATTAACACTTACCATAATAGCATATTTAATACTAAGACTATTGAATCAATATCCGGTTATATAGCTTAATGCGTGCTAAATCTTAGTTTGAATAGATACACTGTTTACTCTCGTTCATGTTTTATTAAATAAAGAAGAAGACTAAACGAAAATAAATGCTCGATATATTGACATAAATGTATGTCAAAAACAAGAGTGCAGCAGAAAACACATTTCCACTTCAGGCTGTTGATACTGTGTTTCAAGCACACCTGAACAGCTACGTATTTGATTGTTAAATAAAGTATAGCTATAGGGATTCAAAATTGCATTTAAGCTTCTTTTTTCTAGAATTTTTGAACCCACGATATAATGTTGGCATTAACTAAAATGAAACCCGCCTGAGATTAGTATCTCCCAATTACCGAATATTGTCAACAGAAATACGCACAATGACGTGAGACACTTATGAGATGAAATGGCAATATTTCGCACATTAGCAGGTAATAATTGGTATATTATTTCAAGTCACAAAACATACCTGCCAACATCTAAATATATTTGTTACAAGAAATATCCTGGGGCAGAAAGCTTTATGCCTAAATCAGCATTTGCTGATCAGACCAATAAGTATATACACGTAGACATTAAAACAAGAGGGTCTTGTATTAGATTAGTTTAGTGTTCATTTAGATGATAATCTTTGGTGTTCGGTGAAATGTTACTTTCATTTTAGATTCAGACAGAAGATGCACTAGTTACTCAACCTTTTATCTCACTTAAACCCAATGGTATTGCTGTGAATGAATCTATCAAAATTCTAAATTTGATAGATGACTATCAAACCTACGTAAAGCCATTTGATTCTTTCATATTTCAAAATACATTTTCGATCTTCGGTTAGTGGCGTTGCATTGCTTATTTCCAGGTCCGCTGGAAACAGCTTCCGATGCCGGGGACAAAGATTGATGCAGTAATCAGAACTGTCAAATTACATTAATGAAACAAACTAGGAATTTATTGTAAGTTGTAAACTTAAAGAAGAGAGAATTAAGCAATGTTTCATTCATTTAATGGATTGACCTGAGGCAAATGCTAATTCAAAAATAAAACTTGAAATTCAAAGATCAAATATTTTATTTGCGATCGGTAATGGGAACGAATGTTGAAGAGAAATAAAACCTTATTTCATGCTGTGGAAACAGAATGTTTGAAGGTCTTCACCAACTTTTGCAAATTCCTTTGTAGATTATATCCGAATTGTTTTTGTTCCGAAAGACGTTTTCTTGGAAGGGTTTGCTCCGAAAGGTATTCCGAATACGAAGGGTCACCGATCTGAGCGATCAATTCTCTAAAAGGTCGTTTTCTACCCTAAAAAGCACTATTCCGAAGGTCATTGTTCTGG
This sequence comes from Amphiura filiformis, assembly GCF_039555335.1. Taxonomy (NCBI): domain Eukaryota; kingdom Metazoa; phylum Echinodermata; class Ophiuroidea; order Amphilepidida; family Amphiuridae; genus Amphiura; species Amphiura filiformis. Next base: position 38,532,971 of record NC_092635.1, read on the forward strand.
AATTAAAACATGTGTTCTTGCTGTGAAAGTAATTTTTCCCTCCAAAGCGTTTTTTCTCATGTCTTTACAAAGGGATTTGGCTCCGAACGGCAATTTCTCTATGATTGGTCAGTGAAGCACAATTTCGGCAGAAAACACATATTATATTTTGGATTAACAACCCTTTTAAAGTATTACTGGACAATAATCCTCTTCTGATAAAAAAATTCTGAATATTAAATCTTCGCGGAGTCCAATAATCTTTATGATCAAGGCCCGACATTTTCAGACAAATTACACTATTTGACACGTGTTTTTTCTGAACCAGATGTTTCGCGCGGGTGTATGAACTTGTAAAGAAAATACTTGTTTGAACAAATGATGGGAACAAAAACCGGTTGGATACACATAGCTATTATTAGTAATCAGAGTTTAGGTGCATACACATTGTTTTATATTCAAATTTGCTTTCATTTTGCATAATTGATACCCGTATCTTTACAATATGCTTACGCTTAGGTACATTAAAATGTAATTGAAATGTCAATGCGTTTTTTAGATTAAGGGACGCTTCATTTAAAGTTCTCTTAGTTTCTATATATGACAGTACATCTACAACGGTCACAGTACAATCTCTGTGGGTTTGAGTGTTTATTTGACAACTTACTCAGTTGTCAAGTATATTGATTAAGAAAATATGACCCCAGATGTATTCATTTCTATGAAATCAATATGTAAGTAAACTAATAACAAAATATTCAAATGAAGCTTATGAAAGATAATTATATCAATAGCAATCAATAATATTATACCAACCTCGTTTAATTGACATTTGATTCCCTTTACATACACACGTTGATCATTTCATTTGAAATTCATTTTCCTCTTTTCTTTCTTTACGAGTCATTAACTAGAAGCAATTGACGATGAATATTGAACCGGAATATAAGGCCAATCACCTTACGGCATTGTACCTTAGTTGCAATATTTCAGCCAATAGGTGTATCTAGACGAAACTCTTGAATACACATCAACTCTAACCTAATAGAATCCAGGTTAGATATGATGGTAAAAGATTTAATATTTACAAATGGGGGCTCACTTTAGCCCTGAACCTGTTCAAAGTCGTACATGTGTATTTCTATCAATGTTTAGAGGTGAAGAACAGTCGCACATTTCTTGTGATTAAATCACTTCTATTGTGTAAGATATCATAGAAGTAAGGAAATAGTTCCAGTTAGTTAACACGCATTTAGTCCAGGATTGCTCGGTTTGAGCCGTAAGTTCGCTTTTTGTATTGTGCACAAATTACAAGAAGTTTAATATTTCAAACAAATATTCACAGGACGAGCGGGCTACAATGTAAAAAGCTGCGATATAAAATGCAGTATGTATATATGTATGTTCATAGGAATACTTCTCAAAAATACTTTCTAAAACAGTGTCAGTTTTGATAGGCAAATATAGCCGCGGAGGGACGCCGATAGTTCAGAATCATGGTTGTTATGTTTGTCTTCTTTTACTTCTTTAAACAGCAATGTTTCTGTAACATGAACATGTATGTGCATCATGAAAAATATACAGGGCATTCATAACGTGGCATTCATGACGTAGTGGATATTGATATTCTCAATTTTGTTGGGTCGTGAGCATGCAGAATTAAAATGTACACATTATTTGTCGACTTTTTAGTTATTTATTGTCAAAACTGTTCTTTCGTGTTTCATTACGTTCAGCATCGCGAAAAGTATAAAGAATAACATTTAAAGGAAAATAACATTTATCTTGTGTGGACCATTTTGATAGAATGTGTTATTTATGGAAATCCGTTTCTATTTACTTTGCTGACATGGTAGTTCATTTTAGCTCTTCTATAGTTCTCTCTTATAAGATTCTCATTAAAGCAACCTTTTTGGAAAAAAGTAAAAAGGTGAATTCACATGTGTATATCACTAACCATGTGAACGTCGCCATGTCGTGTGTTTTACCAAGGATATTAAGGATAAATCGGACTCTCGACCATACCTGCAAGCACCGGGAATACAAATCGATCTAAATCTGAAAATCATCGTGTAAGATCGTTTTGCTATTATACTTAAGACTTTCGACAATCCTTGAAGTTGTTTACTTATATCTGTCCAAATATATCATGTTCTGACCTCCGGCGTAGCTTCGTCCCTGTTCTATAGGATAAATAATGTAAATTCTGATATTCTTACAAGAATTTGATCTAATCAAAACATAAAAAAATTATTAATTGTATTTTGCGTGATGCGTAATACAATACCATATTTACACGTGTGGCCAAAATAACATCAACATATAATCGGCAAGGCTTCATCTCTATAGGCGAGCTTCCTGTCATTTTATAGGTTTGTAGAATCCTGTTTTCACACGCTTCTTTTCTGGCCATAACAAAACTTATTTCCAAGAAACACGCAATTTAAGATTTACCAGGATGTTTCATTGTATATGCCGTGAAAGCGAGCTTTAGAATTGTTGCTTTTACAACCCGTTAGTGGAAAGCGCCATACGCCTTATGCGGTACGCGCGTTCATACGTGCGCACATTCCGCTAGTTTCGGTTCCAAGCTGGATTCTGCTCCTTTGTCATGCAAATAGTTTCCATCCTCATCAATCCATGGGTGTATTTTACACATTTATTTTGAAAAATTGGCAGCTTGCGTAAGGGTATTTAGAATACGAGTATGATGATCTGAGATTGGATTAAACACAGCGAATACATGCATATTCACGAGGTTATGAATAATGATATTAATGACTTACAGCACATCCACTTATTCGTGATATAACCGATCAGTATGTAATACCGTAGTGCCTGAATGAGTTTAAAAGCAATTATGAAAAAAAAACCACCGAATCATCTATGTTTTTATTGTGTGATCTACCTCATCACTTTTTAAATGGGTAAAATAAAAAATTGCGAATTTTATTTCAATAGTTAAGTTGGGTGTAAAACAGGACCCATTTACAAGCAATGAACTGTTCCTGGTCAGGTGTGCTATGGGAGCTCGAATACGCTCGTAAATGTGCAAAGACGTATGTGGGAGTGGTGTAAATGTTTGTTACTTGTCGTAATAGTCAGGACGCGGACAGAAACACTTATTCAATTCAAGTACGTGTCCATACGGTTTTGTGGTTTTGTATTTCAATATAGTATCCATTACCTTAGAGCCATGTTTTTGCTTCTTGGCTTGTCCATCAAACACCCTTATGGAATTAAAAAAAGTGTTACCAAAAGCTGCGACTTTTAATAACAATTAGGGCGCCCAAAGTTCATATGGATATAAGTTCCTAAAACTAAGGCGTGGTAGAAGTGGCTTGAAGTAACTTATTTAGGAGCATTGGCATCCCGGCATGCAATACATGTATCAAAATAATTAAGGTTTACATTTTCATGAAAAAACATAAGTTCCCTTGGGTGATATTAAGAGCAAAATTTAAAAATCGGATCATCCAGTAGAAAGCATCAGGAAAATTATAAACGGTGTATAAACCTTTATTTAATTGAAATTCGATAGTTGAAGCGTTGTGATTATTACCAATTAATGAAGAACAGTATGCTAAATACCATGAAAATACTGTATTTCGAAGCAGAGCAAGTGATTGATACTAAATCAATAGATTTGTTTGATGTTTAAAACATCAATGGATCTGCATAGTGCTTGATAATCAGATGTCTGTAACTTGAAAATATCCTGTCAAGAAAATGATTTTGATCTTTTAAAATGAGTGGCGTTGACGATATTTCAGGATGTTGTTAAAATATTTCAGGAAGTTTATTCGACTTTCCGTTGAGACTCATTTATTTTTCTCTGCGGAAGATAAAACGCAACACGCTATTGTGTAAATGATGGCATATTTTGTAGTTGTTGGTATCAACCATCATCATGCTTATTTCAAATTGTCTATAGTAATTACTTTTCAAAACGAGCTAAAGTGCACAAAATCGAAACAAATTAAAAACAAAGCAAACTTTTTAAAGTTTGCTTTGTTTAAAAAACCTCAAACTTCTAAGCTTCTAAAAAGTGTTTGAGCTACATCTTTTACACTGAAACCCAATAATAAAATCCATTAGTATGATTTGATAAATTGTGTGATATATAAGTCATAGTATAGTTTTAATATACCTCCGGAAAATATAAATGGGAAGATTAAGGATAAGCATAATATACAATAACAACAAATGTAAGAATCTATTGAGCTGTATTGACAGGCTAGGGGAGATACATTATAAAAATTATACATCTGTCTTTGTATCCGGAATTTATTATTCATCTATGCCTGTGAACAGGGTATATATATTTAATTTCTTGTTTGTTTAATCTTCATGTTCTTCGTCTCCTTGTCTATGCCCGTGTAACGTGGTATAGATATTATCTACCAAAAAACGTTGACAACGTAAAGAAATCAGCAAGTTTAAAAAACCCACCTCGGCTCACTTTTTGAAACTTGGTCCCATTTGTAAAAGGTACTGATTTAAACATATTTATATAAATTTTAAACGTATCCAGAAGTGTTATGTATCTTTAATGTGCAGATGCGATATTAATTTGTAAGCTTTCTGGAACGACCTGAAAGGTTATTATCTTGTTCTTGCATGGTAAGCCAATATCCTATTATTTATAATAATGATTGAATTAAACGAATAACAAGTAGGCTTGTAATCTTGTTGGAAACGCTGTTTTCAGTTGAAATAAAATAAAAACACTGATTTGCTGTTGGTGTTCAAAATGGGACCAAGTTTCAAAAAGTGAGCCGAGGTGGGTTTTTTTTAACTTGCTGATTTCTTTACGGTGTCAACGTTTTTTGGTAGATTTCTTTTCTTTTTATGAATGTAGCCAAGCAGCTCCAAGCTTGGAAAGTCATCAGCTTACGAAGTGCTCTATAAAACGAAAAATAGATGTTTGAAGTTGCTATTCTTGATTCATGACAATAAATAGGCCCTAATTAAACAAAACTTTATCAATCGTTTATTTTTAAAACTTGCTCGTCACGCGTGACTGTAATGTTAAGAGGCGTATACAATGATCAATATACATTTTAATACTAGTATACTTTAATTAAAATTCAAGGCAACGTAAATATGTAAAGAAAATATAAATATGAACAACACACACCCAATGTTGACAATGCCAGAGAGACACAGAGAGAAAGTCCGATTTAGGCCTACTTCAAGTAGGAACTGGTAAATGCGTATATATTTAAGCCTATACTAAATGCCCCGACTAGGCATGATAATCGTGTTTTAATGTTTGTGGTTCTTTGTAGCCCTGCGGGGCAATCTACTTGGCTATCCGAATTTCGCGGTTTGTGGTTCTTTGTAGCCCTTCGGGGCAACCTAGTTGGATATTCCTATTAAGCGGCGGTTGTCGGCGATCTTTCGTGGTTTGTGGTTTTCATCAAGCCCTGCCCTCTATCGGGAGCTAATTTATAGTTTAAGCTTGTTAGATATCCATATTTCGTGGTTTGTGGTTCTTTGTAGCTCTGTGGGACAATCTAGTTGCATATCCAAATTTCGCGGTTTGTGGTTCTTTATAGCCCTGCGGGGCAATATAGTTGGATATCAATATTGAGCGGCAGTTGTTGGCGATCTTTCGCGGTTTGTGGTCTTAATTTGTTGGACATCCATATTTCGCGGTTTGTGGTTCTTTATAATCGATAGGCCTGCGGGCAATCTAGTTGGATATCCAAATTTCGCGGTTTGTGGTTCTTTGTAGCCCTGCGGGGCAATATAGTTGGATATCACTATTAAGCGGCGGTTGTCGGCGATCTTTCGCGGTGTGTGATTTTAATTTTCCTTATCAAGCCCTGCCCTCTATCGGGAGCTAATTTATAGTTTAAGCTTGTTGGATATCCATATTTCGTGATGTGTGATTCTTTGTAGCCCTGCGGGGCAATCTAGTTGGATATCCAAATTCGCGGTTTGTGGTTCTTTATAGCCCTGTGGGGAAATCTAGTTGGATATCAATATTCAGCGGCAGTTGTTGGCGATCTTTCGTGGTTTGTGATTTTAATTTGTGAGAATTTATAATATTAATTCCAAATATAATTTCAGACTGAGCTGTGAACAGAGCAACTGATAAATGTGTTTAAATGACGAAGATGTCATGATAGTCAGGCATGGTGAAAGCATTTGGATGGTGAAAGTAGGCCCTAGGCCTAGGCCTAAAAATCAAACATGTTTGTTTGATGAAAAAAAATATAATATCACAATAGCAATGGATGTTCGAAATGGTGTTATTCTTGATTTATGACAATAAAATGATTAATAAAACGTTAAAAAAAAAGTGGTGGGAAGTTTCGAACTTGAGCCAAAATTCATAAATGGATTAGAAGTCCATGGCCTTAACCGCTTCGCCACGGGGACGTCCCGATATAATGACGTGTGAAAGTGGAGTATTTATTAATATGAATGTATGCTGTGGTCCGGAAAGAATAAAAGAATTGTGAAAAACTTGATTTTTTTGGCCAATGGGATCCAGAATTTGTATGTAGGGTATCTAGGAAAATGCTATGGTATATTTGAAAGTGAATCTCAAAAAGTAGTGCGCCAGTGACAGCCATGTATGGCTGTAGCAGTGACGAAAGATTCTGGATATCAGTATGATTAGCTATGATTTGCCACTAATTTTGGCTATGAAATACCGCGTGAAATGAAGCAAGAATGTTTGTTTATTATCAAACAATCGGATTGACTATAAGTTGGGTGTACCTTTTTGAATTAATGAGTTATTAAAATATTACACTTTGGACAGTAAATAAGATTTAGCATGGTTTTAGATATATTTTGTACCCAGCGAAAAATATCATAGAACAATAGCGTTTTGTTTCGTGTAAATATAGTCCCGCGGTGCATCTGTTTATTCTTCTTTTTCAGTCGTTTTTTTTAAAACTTGCTGGTCATGCTACCGCATGACTCTAATATATTGTCATGTTTATCCATGTTTGTGTAACTTGGTACAATGATGACCCATCACCCCTGGATATTTCATGTGGTAGCCTCGCTCCAAAGGTCAAAGGTCAAATGCTACACATAGCAATATGCGTAAAATTTTAAACAGCTCTGGTTCACCTCAGACGAACAAGTACATAAACAATTTTGCCAATGAAAAAAATGAGCGCGCATCCTTTCCTTTCCGCGCCTAGTAACTCCGGTCATCCCGTTAAAATCAACATGGATACGTGGCTTCACCTACTCACGGCTGTGATAAGGAATGGGCACTCAGAAGTCTAGTGAAAGTCTATGTGGCTCTACCGCGCCCTCAGGGTTCATACTTGGTGCAATGATGACCTATGACCCACAAGATGTCCTTAGATCGGCGTCTAATTTTGCGCTTTTTTATTTTAGGTGCTATAAGGATGAGACATAATATCAAATGAGAACTTAAAACAATGTCTTCTCCATGGTGTTCACCAAGTGTGGATTTGGTGCCCAATTGGGCAAAGGAATTGGTCCACTGACGTGCATAGATATTTGAGTTTGCTCAAACACAGCTGTACCATATAGGCCTTACACTCTTTTGCTAAATGAAAATTATTTCATTAGAGGTCCATAATAATAATTTTATGTGGAAGCTTTGATATGTGCATCAGTTTCAATTAGAGTGGATGCTGATGCAATGGTAATTGACATAAGTTTATTGTTTTTCTTCGACACCCATGCGATGAGTATATCTGTAAATGTAATGCAGGATACAGTATAGTGTTCTGACGAGTTTATTCAAAGTCGAGTTTACGCATTGTACCCCCTGAAAGTTTGTTTAAAGACAGCGTTAGCGTATTACACAACCAACAGGGCGATATTTTCATATATTTCCTGATCATTACGTCGTTATATTGACGTCCATGAACGCGCACAATAGGGCAGCTGTGGCCGCAGCTGTGTCAATTTAAGGGGAGCTTGATTCCTGTGTGTTGGTCAGACTTGTGGGGGTCTAATTCCGTGAGTTCGCATTCACCAAAAACAGTCCAGTTAGCTTAATATTTTCATAGCAAATTAAATTTACTTCTGGTTAATCATATCCCCGGAGACTAGGACATTTGTTTGGAAAAGTCAATATATTACTTTAAAACAACGCATTGATCATCAATTACTAATAATACTAGACATAATGCCAACATAACGATTTAATACAGCTTTCACTGTTTAAAATCTTAGGTATACCAACTAACAATAAACTAATTATTCGTAAACTCAGTAGTTACCAATGGTTATTGCCCCATGCATGCAACCAATAACTTTGTCAATGGTGTTGACTCTAATTCAGTGAACTCTCTTGACGTATACGTGTATAAGTAGTATAACTAACAAGGCCAAGTTATTTTAGCGTGTTTCAAAATCTTATATATTTTGCTGGATCATGAAATCAAGCCTATTGGTGGCAAAAAGGGAGGGTTGAAGCAGTACGAAAGGGATATTTTAGAATGTCAAATAAAACGGAAATACGGTTTAAAAAAGACCTATTTTTAGTGTTCCAACTAGTGTTGACCAGGATTGCTCTCTACACCCCATTACATGGTAAGAACTTAAAGAAGACCTGGAAGGCAAAGAACATCCTACTTGTCTTATATGCAAAAACAGCTGTAGGGGGTTTCGAGAACTTTTTACTACCAGATGCCACTACCTCTTTGGCTTCAAATCTTAGTACATGTAGAAACATTGTAGTCGCCTGCTTCGCAATCGAATGAAATGGAATGAATGTAGCTGGGTCCAGCTTTGCGGTCAACAACCGCTCCTGAGCATCTGTCTGGTGACTAGTGTAAAATACGGCTTCAATGAGAAAAGTAAAAGCACTTTTTTCATTGCGTCAACAGATGACGCACTCCAATGTTTATAGCAAGGCGAATGCGCTAAATCTGTTGAAAACGGCCTATGCACGCACAATTTTGGACCAAGATCACACTTATATTGTCCATATACTAGATTCATTGCAATGAGCAATTGCATATCCTGTGCAAAAAGTTACTATTTTCGCCTGTTTTGTCATACGGTTGTAAAGTCAATGAACAATGTCATTACTTAAAGAGCGTTTTTTTTTCATGTAAAATTAGTGAAGCAAGAGATTAAAAACTAATCAGAGGTCAATGACGTATCATCAGATTTCCCGAGGGGCACATAACCACCGGGCATAACCATCGCTTTATCTTTTATGCAAAAACAAAGTCGAATAGCTAATTAGGGACATACCAATTATACCTTACTTCGGTTCACTTCATGTGCCGTTAAACCGCTTTTATACGCGCCCGCGGGATTCGATACTACTATCAACGAAATACGCACGTATAAAACTACTGAACTTGAAATGAACTTGAAGTATAACGACCAATTACAAAGCGCGTATTAATCTTACGATGCACAAATACGGTAGCTGAGTGTGGTTAAATTGTTCTTTCGCGTAGGATACGTGTACCCGGAAAATCATTGCATTGCAGCTCCAATTTGTTTAATTTTTTTCATGTACGATGTATTCCTATGCAAGTAATAATGTCTGAAGTGCAATATTATTTTTTCATACACTCTTCGGTAGCGAGAACCAATCAGAGCAAGCGTTAGAAAAATCCAAACCATGCATTAATTGTGTATATATGCACGAGCCCGCAGTCCGCGCAGAGCTTTCGGACGCGTTCATTTTTCTTGCGGGTTGATGCATTTGCTTGTATTTTCCAACACTTTTAGTGACAATTTGTTACAAAAATAGCAAAAAATCGTAATTTTCGTGCATGAAATAGGTTAATAAATGCGTATGACTTGCTGGTCGAAAAATTTCAATCCTTGCAAGTGCTACGCATTTATTAACCTATAAATATTGTTTACTTCGATGAGTGCATATAAATGTTTTTATATTGATGTCATTCCTGTTATTTTGCATACATTATACCCGTATCTTTACAAAATGCTTATGCTATTTTATTCAAACGCTTCATTTAGAATTCTCTCTGGAAATGAGTTTCTTTGGCAGAATAGCACTAAAAAGGTCACAGTACAACTTCAACTTTATTTCCAACTTTATTTCCATAATCAAAAAACAGACAAATACTTATTGGATACATTATTACAAAGAAAGATTAAACGAAACGATTATGGAGGGAATGATCGAAAGGCCAATAAGGCCAGAATTGACCCCCCTTTTAGAAGACAAAATGAAAAGACTATCACACAAGACACATAAAACTTTCAAATTTGCTCCAAGAATTAAATATATGATGAGAAAAGATGCAATTTGTATTTTTTTCGAAAGTTTTTCAATGATTTAGCTTCTTTGACATTTTCATTTAGGGAGTTCCACAGGATTGGGCCTGTGGTTCTGACCGCTTGATCAGTAAAAACCTGTTTATTTCTTGTTTGATTATAATTGTTGCTGTTTCTTGTGTGATAGCTGTGGATACCAGAACGTTTTGTAAAGAAGTTATTAAATGAGTTTGGTAATTGATTAAGACAATATTTGTACATAAATACACCTTATTCTAATTTGTAGGTATCAAATACGTTTAAAAATCATATTTATGAAAAAGTGACCCAGAATGACTCCGATAGTGGCTATTGGATATGGTTCTCACAGCCCATTTTTGAAGCTTGTGTATTTTCTCAAGATATGTTTTACACGTGTTCCCCCAAATGAGAATCCCATAATTAATATAAGGCAAGACAAGAGTACAATACAATGTTTACAAAACCCGTTCAGGCATGTAAAATTTCAGTTTGTTAATTATGCCAATACGGTATTCCTCGAAATTGTTTTTGATATTCCATCAATATGACATTTCCATGTAAGATTTTTATCCATTATAACTCCTAAAAATTTGGTCTTAATTACTCTTTGTAGTTTAATATTGTCTAATATAATATCTGCATTTTTGTGAGACGTACCATCATCAGAGTTTTCCATCGAAGTCATTTTTTGGGGTACCCATAATCATATAATTAGTCTTACTAGCATTAACCGAGAGTTTGTTTGACTTGAACCAGTTGCTTACTTCTGATAGTTCCTTATTAATCATCGATATGTCATTTACAATATCATCACTTGAGTACAAAATTGTCGTATCATCGGCAAATAGTGTGAAGTCTAACAAACTCGACGCATTAGTTATATCATTGATATACAGAATAAAAAGTAGAGGGCCTAATATTGAGCCTTGTTGGACATCACATATTATACTTTGAAGTTCAGATTTGCTGGTATTATAATTTACATACTGTTTTCTATCGCTTAGATAACTCATGAACCAGTCATAAACTATTCCCCTGAATCCACAGTGTTCCATCTTATGATGTAAAATATTGTGATCTATTGTATCAAATGCCTTTGATAAGTCTAGATAAACGCCAATTGTGGTTTTATGATCCTCTACTGCATTGTTTATTTTATCAACAAGATGCATGATCGCCATATGGGTGGAATGATTGGCTCTAAAACCAAACTGTTTTTCATTTAGAATATGGTTTTAGAGAAACATGGCAACATTGATATAGGGCGATAGTTTGACAGTATTTCAGCATCATCCTTTTTGTAAGTGGGAATTATTTTAGCTACTTTTAAATCTCTACAATCTCTGTGGATATGTGTTTATTTGTCGACTTACTCAGTTGTCAAGTATATTGATCAAGAAAATATGACCCAAATGTATTAATTTCCATGAAATCAATATGTACGTAAACTAATAACAAAATATTCAGTTCAGTAAATGAGGCTTATGAAAGATAATTATATCAATAACAATCAATAATAATACCAAACTCATATAATTGGCATTTGATTCCCTTTACATACACACGCCGATTGAGGTTTCACCTTCATTGAGATTCATTTTCCTCTTTTCTTTCTTTACGAGTCATTAACTAGAAGCAATCGACGGTGAATATTGAACCGGGATATTGAAAGGCCAATCACCTTACGGCATTTTACCTTAGTTGCAATATTTCAGCCGATAGGTATAGCTAGACGAAGGTCTTGAATACACATCAGCTCTGACCTATAGAATCCAGATTAAACATAATGGTTTAGGATTTAATATTCACAAATGGGGACTCAATTTAGTCCTGGACCTGTTCAAAGAAATGTGAGTCGTACTTGTATTTTGTAACGATAGTTGCGACGTGATCCAGCACAATATAATCATTAGAGATATTTATTACGTTCTTTCGTGCATCGCTACAGAAAAAGAATACTTATTTTGTACAGTCCATTTTCTAAAATGTGTTATTTATGAAAATATGTTTCTATTTGATTTACTGATATGTTATTATATCTTAGCTTCTCTATGATGCGCTGTTAAAAATGCCCATTAAGCAACCTTTGAAAACCAATAACAGGATGAATTCATACGTGTATGCAACAAACCATGTGAACGTTTTAACAAGACTAAATCGGACTCTCAGTCATACCTGCAAGCAAGCAAACCGGGAGTTCAAATCAAAATCATCGTGCAAGATAGTTCTGCTATTATACTATTAGACATTTGACAAAGTTGTTTACCGCTCTCTCTGTCCAAACATATCATGTTATGACCTCCGGCGTAGCTTCGTCCCTGTTCAAGAGGAGATATAATGTAAATTCTGATATTCATAGAGGAATTAGATCTGCATGTTATAAAGCAAAATGTAAAAAAGTTAATAATTGTATTGTATAAATGCATTTACAATACCATTTTTACACGTGTGGCCAAAATAACGTCAACATATAAGCCGGGCATATAATCGACAAGGCTTCATCTCCTCCGGACGAGCCTGCTATCATTTTATGGGTTTGTAGAATTCTGTTTTCACAAGCTACTTTTTCGGTCATAAACAAAAATATTTCCAAGAAAACGCCAATTATCGGTACCAAATGCAGTATCGATTAAATTTTAGAAGCCCGTTTTGAGGGAATAGTTTGGGAAATCATTTTGCTATATTATTGATAATATATAATGATTGTGGAGCGTCATTTTGGACATCTAACTACATCACCATTTCTCAACTTTCTGCAACTCTCTATCCCAATTTTACTCCAAATTTAAGCTACTATTACAAAAACCTGTCAGGTGTTCATACGTGACCTCGAGTATGCTCGTAGGTACGCAAAGTCGTATGTGGGAGTGGTGTAAATGTTCGTTATTTGTAGAAATAGTCAGCACGCGGACAGAAACACTTATTCAGTTCAAGTACGTGTCCATACGGCTTTGAGGTTTTCTATTTCACCATAGTATCCATTACCTTAGAGCCATTTTTTCGCTTCTTGGCTTGTCCATCAAACACCCTTATGGAATTAGCAAGTGTTACCAAAAACTGCGACTTTTAATAACAATAAGCGCGCCCAATTTTTATATGTTTCTAAAACTAAGGCGTGGTTAAAGTGGCTTAAAGTTGGCGCCGTAACTGCGGTTTTAGCCGCATTGTACTATCGTGAGGATGAGGCATGCCCTGCATCAAAACACAAGTTCCTAGAGGTGATATTATAAGACTAAAATTGACAAGATACGGACCATCCAGTAGAAAGTGTCAGGGAAAATGTATTTTAATAAATACCATCCAATGTACAGTGCATCCCATGATACAGGGAAGTCCTCTCAATAAAACTAACAGTATGATAAATAATATGAAAATACTGAATCTACATCTTTTACACTAAAGCCCAATAATACTAGTCATTATAGCATTCATGGTTTGACACATTCTGTGATGTGAGTTAAGCTATCAGTAATAACATAGTTTTAATAAATCAGGAAAGAGTATTATTATGCAATAGCGAAGATTAAGGGCTGGGGTATGAACGTTTGGACAGTATTTATTGTGGGACATGAGAGCACATCAGACCTATCGAATTGCATTCTGAATACGAAGACTGTCCTTCTGATATCAAATAATTTTGATTTTTTGAAATTCGCAACGTAATACACATTTTATGGCAAATCATTAAAAATTGATATTTTTGATATTTTACAGTACTCGAAGTAAACTTTATAAATCTGATGATTTATACTTAAAGTGTATGTAGGTGGGATGAAAAGCCGACGATCAATTGAAAATTTTGACCTTTCGTATTGAAGATATGGATTTTTTCCCAAAACACCAAAAAAAAATTAGGTCTTTTTGGGAAAAAATCCATATCTTCAATATGAAAGGTCAAAATTTTCAATTGATCGTCGGCTTTTCCTCCCAGCTACATACACTTTAAGAATATATCATTAGATTTATGAAATTTACTTCGAGGACTGTTATATATCAAAAATTTGAAAAATATCAATTTTTTATATTTTGTCATAAAATTTGTATTGTATCGTGATTTTCAAAAAATGAAAAATATTTGATATCAGAAAGACATGCTTCGTATTCAGAATGCAATTCGATACGTCTGAGATGCTCTCATGTCCCACAAAAAATACTGTCGAAACGCCATAAACGCTCATTTTAGATCCCTTAAGGATAAGCATACAGGTAATGATAACAACAAATGTCAGAAACATTAAGTTATATTGACAGGTACGGGGAGATACATAATAACAATCAGAAATCTATATTTAAATCCAGAATTCATTATTCCTTACACATAAAAAAAAAAAAAAATAGCACTTTAATGTCAACAATAATAATTTTATGAAGAAGCTTTGATTGTTTTGGTTTGTTTTTAGTCACAATGTTTCTGTAACATACAGTTTTTTGTGGCGTGATCAAGCTGAATAAGCCATTTGTCGACTTATAAAGGATGTCCCAGAAAAAGGGGAGATATAGACATCAGAATCCAAAAATCATATTCTGCATGTTATACTCCAATTTTACTGGAATCGGTTGACTGATTGCAAAGAAATAAGCGATTACATAACGCATGCGTCAATTCACTTCATTTCATGTTTTGAAAGAAAGATCATTCAGCATAATGCGCACTAGTGGTTAACTGTCAATGGGCTTCATATTTTGTTCTTTGAAATCCTTTTCGTGCTTTTTAAACAATCTGTTTCTTGCAAAACATTTAATTAGGTTTTGTTTAAAGTCAACCGAATCAAATACAATTTTCATAGTTTTTTTCGGCTTACGTTCAATTTTATTCACTCGGTATTTTTTTCTGGGACACCCTGTATATTGCCAAAACTATTCTCTCGTGTTTTATTGCTTTCGGCATCGTAAAAATGAAGAACAATAGACGGTCCATTGTGCTAGATATATATGTGATGCGATCAAGCAAAATCAGTCGGAACTCGGAAATATTACATTTTCAGTTTCTTATAGGTTAGTAAAAATAATTTACAAAGCTGCATTTGGCAGAAAAACCCATTGAAATTGGACAACCAGTTCCAAAGATATGAGCGATTAAAAGGAGGGTTTCCAAAACAACAGGAAACAAAAGGAAATATTCGCTTTGTTTGGCTATATCTCAAAATCAATATTTCCGAGTTCCGACTGATTTTGCTTGATCGCATCACATATTTGATTTGCTGATATTATATTTCATTTTTAGCTTCTCCTCTATTTAATCTTATAAGATGCAAACTTTTAAGGACATATTATTATATCACTAACCATGTGAACGTCGTGGGATGAATCGGACTCTTAATTTTACTTGTGTTGCGTTGCAAGCAAGCAAATCGGGAATACAAATCGATCTGAATCCGAAAATCATCGTGTAAGATAGTTCTGCTATTATACTTCAGGGTTTGGTCAATCCATGAAGCTGTTTACTTATATCTGTCCAAACATATCATGTTCTGACCTCCGGCGTAGCTTCGTCCCTGTTCAAGAGGATCAATAATGTAAATTCATACTGATATTCATACAGGAATTTGATCTAATCAAAATATAAAAAATTACTAATGGTATTCTGTTCAAATGCTTATACAATTTCATATTCACACGTGTGGCCAAAATAACATTAAAATGAAATCGTCAAGGCTGTATCTCCTCCATGCGAGCCTGCTATTATTTTATGGGTTTGTAGAATTCTGTTTTCAATTGCTTGAACTGTTCCGGTCATAGCAAAACACATTTCCAAAAAACACACAATTGAAAATTTACTTGGATGTTTCATGAATTCAAATTTTATATTCAATATTCCATACACTGCAGAATAAAAAAAATAGCACTTAATGGTCCATAATAATAATTTTATGTGGAAGCTTTAATATGTGCATCAGTTTCTGCTGTAATAATGATAGCCCAAGTGGCAAGCATTTGTGATTATTCGTCGACATTCATGAGATGAGTATAATCTATAAACAAATGCAGCAGACGTTTATTCTTCGTATCCTTTGCTCGGTTGTTTGATGTGATCATATATTAATTTTTCTAACAAAAATTTTCAATTCTAGACTTGAATAATACCAACAGTTATCATACTAATAAACTGTATTATACACATATATTGTATAGCAATTTTAAAATAGATTTTCAAATTATTCACCCTTTTCTGCTTTTTTGTGGTAATTTTTATTCTATAAACTGTACATTTGTGTAAAAATTGAGGGCGCTATTTGCATATATTTTAAATTTGAATTAGCCAAATAATGTGAGTTATACTTGACGTTTCATGATAAAAAGTTTTTTGAAAATTCCTTTAGTCTGTTTGCTAATGTTCTAATACAATTTTACTAGTGTCTACCCCTTATAAAGATGTAAACAAGATTTTAGATAAATAGCGCCACCAACTTTTCTTGTTTTACATGCCATCAAACAACCATGTTTGGAAAGCTTGTTTAAAGACAGTGTCAACGGTTTATGCAACCAACATGCCGATATTATCCTATGTATATTGGATCATTATGATGTAATATTGACGCGTAAACAATAGGGAAGCTGTGTCGATTGAAGGGGAATTTGTTTCCTGTGTGATGGCAAGTCTTGTTGCGTAGTTCTCTCGCTTTGCACCACTGAGGTCCAGGGTTCGAGCCCCGGCGCGGCCCAATGACTCATGTGCACTTGGTTTATCCCAATTCCATGCTCGCTCTCGCAGGTTTTCTCCGGGATCTCCGGTTTCCTCCTGCTTTAAAAAAAAATCGGTGATTAGTTGTTTGGTTACCAAAAACTTCCTTCACCCAATGGAATTTGGGGAGCTGTACAGATAATTGGTGGATGTTACAATCTAAGGGCGGATAGGTCTGCGCCTGAGGTTCGGCTGCAACTGGCCTAGATGATGCGATCTGATTGTGATGATTCACCATGGCAGCGAAATTACAGCGCTTTGAATCCTTCAAGGTCTAGCTGGAAAAAGGCGCTATATAAATCCGAAATTTATTTATTATTTATTTAACTTAATATTTTCATTAAAAATGACTTTACTTCAGATTGTGCAGGTTCATCATATTCATGGAGACTACGACATTTGTTTGGAAAGGTTTATATAACTGACATGTAACTAAATGAAAGAGAAAAAGATCAAGAATACAATTAAAGAAACAAAGCAAACCGGAGTTCTACTCCTCAAAGTCGTAAAAAACAGGTTGAAGCACTGAAAGTGTTTGAGCTAGATCTCTTGTACTGAAATCTGATAAACCCCTCATTAGCATTGATGGTTTGATTAACTGTGTGACAAATTTATACCTGCGGGAAAGAATATCATTATACAAATGGGAAGATTAAGGATAAGCATACAGGAAATAATAACAACAAATGTAAGAATCAATTAAGTTATATTGACAAGCGTAAGGATATACCTGATACCAATTAGAAATCTATCTTCTAATCCAGATATTCATTATTCCGGTCATTTTTTTAAGAATGAAATATTGCACTTAAAAGGAGTATAATCATTTATGTGGAAGCTTGAATCCGGGTATATATATTGTTTACTTTAAAGGTAGATGCTGCTGCAACGATAAGTGACATTAGTTTGTGATTATTCTGCGACATTCATGTAATGAGTATCTCTGTAATGTAACGCAGTATAGTGTTCAAAGTAGCGTTTATGCTTCACATCTCTCAGAAAGTGTATTTAAAGGGGGTAACCCTATCGGTTTAAGATATGAATTGTCTTCAAACTTACATTTCAAATATCGTCCCCTTTATGCATCTATGTGAGAAAACGAGAACATTTTCAGCATAAAAGTGAATAATTAACACAATTAGCAAGCCAATACTTTGATACGCGTGAATTGCATTATGGTCCGGCATCCAGAAACAACACTCCCTTCGAGTGCTTCGCCATACGACTACGCCCGTCGTTCTTGTGACAAAATATTTCATTCTTTTTATTTTACTTTTTTTGTCACTCATATTAAGTGAGAGACATAAAATTTATTTCAAGAATTTTTTTTCAACCTATCAGGTCTCTTAAAGGTCTTTTTTTCATGAGACGGTTATTCAAGAGTGTTTGCAATTACTTGCAGGATCACGTATCGAAGAAAAATACATGAAAGTATACAATTTTTTGAAAAGGGAATGGCTAAAATGTACAAAAGAGCGCCCAACATTTGTAAATAAAACAAATGAAATATTGTCAATCTAGAGACTCATTAGAGAATGAATTTGAAGAAAACCTTCTGATAATTACAAACACTCTTTGAGCAGCAAGACTTTGCCTTTAAGCTTTAATCCGATAAGCTGATTATCTATTTGTCTTCATGAATTGGAAGACATTCTTTGATGTATTACTGAGCTCAATCATCTGAAATTACTGGAGCGTGAGTCACCCAGGCTGGTGGCTCAGCATAGTATTTTATTAACAGAAGGTTTTCTCCAAATTCATTTCCAAATGCTGGATGTAAGGTTAAGTTATTACTTACTCATTTTTATAATTATATCTTCACTTTTGTTTTATGCTCAAAAATGTCCCCCAAATTGGTAAAAAACTGAAAATATGCAAATTTCGACCTATTTTGGGCTATATTTTTAAAAATAGGCAAAGAACGTTTTGGGCCATTTTTCAAAAATGGGGTAATTTTACCAAATTTCAAATTTGTGATTTTTTTATCATTTTCTTTACAAAAATGTATACCCGCCAAAAGCGGTCCTGCGTGCACCTTAAAACTTAAAAAGCTCCCTATAACGTATATTTGGCATACGTAATGTGTAAGGAAGAAGTGAGAAATAACAATTACATATCTTATATACATTACAAACTTAAAAGATATATGCAGTTCTTGTGGAGTCACTTTAAGACCAAGAAAATCCATTTCAAGCTCTGCAATAATGGGGCGAACGTTTGACCTTTCATTACGGCTAATGAAAGGCGGATTTAATGTCGCAAACAAGAATCAGTACAGGCTAGTTTATCAGGCTCCATCCTAATTTTTTTTACAACAAATTTCGATCGACAAACCATGTTGCTTTAAATCAAAACGACTGGTTCACTTTTATTGTTACCTATAATTCAAATTGCAGAAGCATGGGACAGCAAATCATGTTTAGAATTACTGTGTAATGGCGAATTGCCGACCATATACTGACTTTATTTATATAAAAATATATTTTGTGTAACCATATCGACTCTTAGAACGCCGAAGCATTCGACTTTATTTCCCCAAGTTATACCGAATTGAATGGAAAGAGAGAACATTTCAAAAGTGACAAATTTGGGCTATTTTCTCCTACCGGGTATTCTTATGGGCTCATAATATCTTGAAAGATAAACACGCAAGTTCACAGAATAGAGCAGTGTGTTTTACCATAATCCAGGCTTGCCATCGAACAATGGAAAAAACATGCACACAGGACAAGAACGAAGGCAGTAAGGAAATCCAGATCATCCAGAATCGATGTAGTGCGCTTCAGTTTAAGACTGTAAACGCGGCGTAAACGTAAATGTTACGGTAACAGCGTGAATGATGGGACATTAGATTATTAAACTCCAGATTGGAAGGTTCCGTGCCTGAACTTTCTGCGCGTGCTTGAATTCCGCTGCCGCAGGTAGAATATTCTAACTTGGCTACATCGGTCATCTGAGCGTACACGGAACGCTCAACTTGTCAGTGCTTACGTGCTACCTTCGTTTTGCGTACACTCGCTCTATTTGCGCGATTTTTGAGTTCGCTAACACACCCCTCACTTATCGTCGACACTTGTGGGTCGGGCATTATACCTTTTTAAATCAAAGTTTTCTGAAGACAGCCATTTATTTGTAATGACTCCGGGTCATCACGCAGCTGCAGCACTCACGCTAATTGCGCGTTGCGTATTGCGTGTACTGGTGATCGCATAATGTGAATTTCCTCTAGCGTATGCTTTGTTAGGCAGGTTCACGTGACCTGGTTTTCCGAATATTGCGATGTTGATTTGAAAATTTCTATAATCAGCACTACATGAATTGATGTGAACGCGATACTTACACTAAGCACAAAACCGGCACTATTGAATTGCATCAAAATTAACATTCCGCGTTTACGTACCACGTACGTTTGTTCACCTACCAACATGGAAGCGCGCCTTACGCGCTGGATTTCGGTTTCGACGCAATGCAGGTCAGAGATGAATTGTTGATACACATTAGCGTGGATCTCCTTTAGGGTGTAGATTGTCTAAAATATGAAATTGTTTTAGATCTCTACAGACTGGCTGAGACGAGCCAAATGCAATTTTGAAAATAGGAGAAAGTGTAATATCGTCAATACTAAGGAACAAATAAGGTAGAGGATGATTTACTAACAAAGATAAACTTTGTCATGTATGGCATTTAAATCGGCTACTTGTTGCGTGTTGCGGGAGCCTCACATGCTCAAGCAGTATCAGACACATTAAATGTTTGGAGGCGGCTGTGATTCTTATCGAATTCAAATATTACCGCATTGGGTAACTTTTCAACTGCACATGTAATGATTGGGATGGTTATGGTTAATGGGAGTGAATAAGGTTGCAAACAAAACACATTAACCTCTAGGGAGGCGTTACATAAGCGCATTCATTGAAACTTGTTCCAATATTATGAGGAGAAATTAGGCCAAATATTGATTTGCTGTATTTCTTTATTACAATCACTGACATGCACTAGTTTAAGAAATGTCTTTGGAATTGGCAAAAGAAATTATTACAAGTTTCAACCCCGAATTCGACTCGACCTGGTTCAATGCAAACTTCGGAACAGCAACAAAATAATTGTTTAGGTTAAATACTGAAAACACATTTCTTGGTCACAAATTAATTTCATAATCACGAACTTAATGATATTGCTTGAACAGAATATGACGCTGCTTAAGGGGCCAAAAATGATTTATTTTTCTTGACTCATTCCTTCGATGCGTTAGTTACTGCCTGGATTCTATTAATCTAGTAATCTGACATGCACTAGTTAAAGAAATGTTCTGTGGAATTGGCGAAAGAACATTCTTGTAAGTTTCCCCGGGTAAGTTTCAACCCTGGTTTCGACTCGACCTGGTTCAATCCAAACTTCGGAACAGCAACAATTGTTTTAGGTTAAATAGTGAAAACACTTTTCTTGGTCACAAATTAATTTCATAATCACGAACTGATTTTGCTTCAACAGTATATGACGCTGCTTAAGGGTCCAAAATGATTTCTTTTTCTTGACTCATTCCTTCGATGCGTTGGTTACTGACTGGATTCTATTAATCTAGTAATCTGACATGCACTAGTTTAAGAAATGTTCTGTGGAATAGGCGAAAGAACATTCTTGTAAGTTTCTACCCTGGTTTTGACTCGACCTGGTTCAATTCAAACTTCGGAACTGCAACAATTGTTTTAGGTTAAATAGTGAAAACACATTTCTTGGTCACAAATTAATTTCATAATCACGAACTTAATTGGTTACTGACTGGATTCTAATCTACCCTTTTTAGTTGCTTTGTAAATAAATTTGTACCGAGTGGCTGGTAAATTGTAGACGACTTTACCCAACGAATGGGAGTGTACGAACCCACTAAGGTTTTTCATCCGTCATAAAAAACGCATGTTTTTACGCCCAAACGACTTGAGCTAATCGTAGATCCATCCTTTGTGCTCATTTTATTGATAAATATTTTACCCCTAGCACCTTACTGGGTAGGGTAGGGAAGACGTTACCATACAGGGAGCCCGATGAGGCCCATCATGAAATCCACGATTTTCATTTTTTTCCTGTAAAATAGTTCCACGAGATATCAACGTTTTACATGAAAGTTAAGTTGAATCAAATCCGGTGAAAATTGCATGTTCGTAGAATTTTTAGCCAAAAATCAATTTTGCCTATATGTTTTTTGTACATTGCCAGAATTGTCCAATTTCGCGAAACGTGTTGACATTATGACGTCATAGCAACATAAGTGGAAATGTTTGTACTTATTTTGGAATCTCTGGATATAGAAGACCAATATAACGATATACGTATGACGACGTTTAATATCAACGACAGACAAAGCAACATTACCTCTAGGGAGGCGTTGCTTAAGCTTATTCATTAAAAGAAATTAGGCCAAATATTGATTTGCTGTATGTCTTTATTACAAACACTGACATGCACTAGTTTAAGAAATGTTCTGTGAAATTGGCAAAAGAACCCCAGTTTCGACTCTACCTGATTCAATTTCAAACTTCGCCACAACAATGATTGTTTTAGGTTAGATACTGAAAACACATACTTTTAAGCAGCGAAGAGTCCACAAAAATATCTCTTTTTCTTGACTTATTCCTTCGACGCTTTGGGTTTCTATTCTACCTTTTTCAGCTGCTTTGTAAATAAATTTATACTGAGTGGTTGGTAAATTGTAGACGACTTTACCCTATGAATGGGGGTGTACGAACCCCCTAAGATTTTTCATCCGTCATCCGCTGGTATTTTCGCCCAAACGACTTTAGGTGATTATAGATCCATCCTTTGCGCTCATTTCTTACCGGGGTAGAGCAGACCATCAAATATTATCATACAGGGGGAGATGAGCCCCATCATTAGGCCATCTTAATTTAATAGTTCGTCCCAAAAGCCCGTCCCAAGTTGAAAACCTAATGCGGATGCGTTTTTTTAGGTTCTCTTTCTTTCTTTTTTTATCAGTGGGACGAGATTTTTGACAAAAGGTCACATTTTCATCTGTCAAGGTGGTTTCATTGCATTGTGGTCAAGATTTTATTGGTTGTGGATTTAAAAAAATAAAACGGCGGAAAAAACTGAAATTTATTCAATCCAGCGGGAATAACGCGCAAAAAGCGGACGATTTTATTAATGCACGCGGGGCTTTGAGACGAACTATTGAATTGAGATGGCCTTACAATAGGCGTGTTAAAATAGTACTTGAAGATTAGAGGGAAATAGCTTAGCTACTTACATCGATGTAAACAAGGATATTTTGAAAATCTCCGCTTGACACTTCACGTAATGCCTTAATGGCTTAAACGTATTAAAAGTATACTTAATGGCCAAAAATGAACGTTTTGATACATTTATCTTTATGTTTTGACCCCTAACACAATAGGTGGAAAGGAAATGAACGGTATTCATCAAGGACACTTCATTTCACTCATCCTGGTCATGTCCGTAGCATACTCCATGCATATAAGTCGTAATTAATGATGATTAAAGCTGTAGATGACCTGCCGGGCAGTCCGGTAATCATTTCCTTCTGCCATAATTTATTACAGTGAATGAGTAAGCTGTGTTATTTTCATTACACAGCTCTTTCACACAATCTCCTTTTTTCATCATTTTTATAAACCCACCACCTCATTAATTACGTGAGGATGAAAATGTAGTGTAGGCATGTTGGGAAATATAAGGTTCTTAATTTAAGGGCAAAAGAAAAAAAAAAGCAAATAATTGTTTCGTAAGGAAGAAAAAGCATTACAACACTTCCCATACATTTTCTCAAAATTTCTTGCAATAGCTACCAGTCAATGTTTAAAATAATGCTGCGTGGATTGGTGTCGAGTTAAATGTTGCTAACTTAGCAGCTTGAAATGTTGACTCACTATGAAGTACCGTACCAACATATCTACCGGCAGAGCTTTCAGGCTTGTCTTTGTTTCGATTTTGGTCACGTGATTCTGAGGGTTTTATGCTTGTTTTTGTTTCTGTCGAGTCATTTTATTTTGGTGAGCTATTTGTCATGTTTGTTTCTCTGTGGGTTTTTTTTCAGTGGTTTTTTGCCTGCTTTTTTTCCTTTTGTGGTGTGCCACAGATATCATGTGTCAGATGCCATCTGGCAGACATTTCAATTTGCTACACACAATAATTGGAGTAATTTCTTTTCTCTCTTTGATGGGAAGGTAATATTCTTGTAATATTACACACGTTGACAGCACATAATAGTTATTAGCTACAATGTATAAACACACTGTTCCCGCCCTGTGGTTATCGAACCCTTTGCACTCAGTGGTGCCGAAGTGATATAGCTGCAACACTTACACTTCAATATTATGAGAATTAGCAAAACTTGACAATATAATGACATATGATATTTCGCATTGTGTTTAAACATGCTCTAACAATAACTGACAGAAAGACATACTAATGACTTATAGACGTAAAGTATTTTGATTCAAGTAAAAAAGCTCTTGAATCGAAAAATAAAAATTACCCGATCATATTGCAGCGAAAAAAATCAGAGTAAAATTAATACTCGAAAATGATATATGATCTCTCTCATTTTCTTTTCGACGGATCGATGTGAGTGAAATATGACAAGCCTATTATGTGTTTGTGTAGATACACCCTCAGATTCCTAGGTGAGTTGACTGTAAATTATAAGTGTTCAAAACTTAAAATACACCCTTTTATTTGTCCAGTGTCCTTAAGTATCTACATTATCTCAGCGCGTGGTTATCAGGTTGTGTTTTAAAGGTGCGCGCTAACAAAGTGCCTCCTTTTATCGTCCGTCATTTGAACTTCTTAGGCATCAGCTGTTGGGTGATCAAGGTGGAAGTCTGCAGCCAAGACAAGATGATTTATTGGCCCAAGATTACATTGAGAAATTAGCTTGTCCTCCGAAACCGATCATCATCTAGCATATCAAGTGTTTTCTTAAAGCACATATTTAGATATCATAATTAGATTTCCGGATGTCATTTTTAATTGACGAAGTATCTTTTAATTATTGCAAAATAACCGACAGGAAAAGAAGTATCCATTGAATTTAAACGATGAACTCCACGATCAATCCTGTGTCCACTTTATTTGAAAATGGTAATTTATTTACCTCAGAGCTTGAGTTTGCGGAAACTGTAGTGAGCAATCGTGGTCAGCTGCATCATTTAAGGTGACGACCTTGACAAGAGGAAAAATAATATATAATAATAATAACAATATAATAATATTACTTTTTTTAACAAAACCCTTCATGAAATAACATGAATCCTGAAGAGAAGAGCCAGTGTGCCATTTCCCTTACTTCTTCTCCAGTTGCTAAATAAAAACGCATCCCAATTGTAGAGGCCCTCTATCGATAGTTTTTCGATTGACAGTGATTGACAGCCCATCCGTGGACTCACCACATTACAAATTCGTCCAAATTTGCCGTTCTCAGCCTCGTGACCTAGAATTGGTATACTGAAAGCACAGAGCCTCATCGCACAGTCTTAGATAATCGGCTCATTGTGCGATTCAGGCGCGTATGCAGAACTTCAGCAACTGGGGGCGCGAATTTCTTGGTGAGCTAAGAAAGGATCATGAAACGTGTAAATATAACATACTGAAGCTTAAATTGTCAATATGGTTCATATTAGAACAAATTCGCCCGAAGCGCGCCTTTTTAAAAGCTGAAATGGTCAAATATGAGATGTACACATGCACACAGGCTTTTCTCTTCTTCTTTTTTTTTTTTTTTTTTTTTTTTTGATACCCGGGGGCGCGCGCCCGTTTAAAACATGTAAAAGGGCTGTATACGCTACTGCTATTGTCATTATTGAAGCCGTTTGAAATTGATGACATACAATCTTGTTTCAAAATTGGTGATCAAACCTGCATCTCATTTATTACTTGCAGACGGAAATGTACTGTATTAAAGGATATTGAAAATATTCAGGGTATCTATTGAAAGAAACCTTTTATATGTTTATAAGCTTGCCCGATTTGCATTCATTTACGGGCAAACCTTTTAAAAGATAACAAGCACTTTCTTTATATGAATAAGACTTTGGCTATGGCAAATCCAATCATTTGTGTTGAGCTTCAACACTTTCAACAGTATCATCACAATACTTCAATCCACACGTTTTCTTAAGATATTTCTTGCAATTCAGTAGATGTTTAGAATAATCGTTACATGGATTAGGCCAAAAAAATATTGTTGTGTTGCCCTCAAGTGGAAAAATGGGAAAGTTGGGTCGGACGGTCGGATTTCTTTTTTTTTTTTTTTAATTTTTTTTTTAAACCTTCAGTTTTTAAAACTCCCCTCAAATATTAAATAATGCTTCTTCAATTAGGGGACATTTGTCAATTTTGACTTCTGGATACCTGTTAGACATCAATTAAAGACTAGTCTTTCAATAAAATATTAATTTTAAGTGGAAATATTGATTTTTTGAACAAATCATCATTCAAAAAAATTGCGACCCTGATTTTTCAGGATTTAGGGTCGGACGGTTGAGGGCAACACAACAATTTATTTTGGCTTGTAGAGTTCAATGTTCTATTGCAGTTGAAATACATACAACAAGGCCTCGAAATAAGAAGAAAAGGGTCCTCACCAATTTTCAAGGGTCCAACCCAAAGTGTACTCAGGGAGCTGGACCTATAATGTGAACCAGATTTTCCAGTGGAACAACAAAACTAGGATTTTCTGCTCTTTGCTTGGTTCAGTTTTTACGGGTCACGCGGACCTTTACCGTAGAATATTTGCGGGTCCGCGCCTGTTTTCACAATCACGGGTAATTGATGCAAGGACGCGCCTTATTTCGAACGATACATACAGCCCCTTATGGAAAACATGACCTTAATTTTCCACACAACGAGTATGAATTTCAAATGGGGTAACCTGAACGGGGGGTTCCGTTTAAAATCTACACCCCCTGTGTGAGAGATTGAGGTCATGTCTTCCATATGGGGTGTATTGATTTTAACTGGAGCAGCCCAAATGTTGCTAATGTAGCAGCTTGAAATATTGACTCATTTCAAAATGTAAGAACGGTTTTTTATTCGACCTGACGTGATTCTCTGTGTGCTGTGTTTTTGTACTCTATGAGGCTTTTTTCCCTCGATGATTCTTTTTCTCAATCGGATTTTGTTCACTGTGATGTACCAATTACGAGCGTACAGTGCCGTCGCTAGGGGGTATGGGGTTGTGACACCCCCCCATACACAATTTTGTCGGCAAAAATGACTGTTGTCGTCAAAACCATGTGATTGTCGGCAAATGCAGTCAAAGCTATGTGTGATTGTCGGCAAATTGCAAGTGTGATCTAAAATATAAATGTGTTACGAAATGTTACGTTTTATATGTAATAGAAATTACTCATTAATAAAAATTTGTCCAAATTTTTTTTTTGACTCCTACGTTTTAAGGCTTTTTAGGGCGCTAGCGCCTATAATTCTTTTTTTTTTTTTTTTTTTTTTTTGCTGTTTTAAACCACCGAAAAAATTTTGGGGTCAACCTTTTCGGGCTGTTTAGGAAGGGCCGGCAAAATTGATTTCCGTCGGCAAAACATGCTGTACACCCCCCCAATCATATTGGTCTATCGACGCCCCTGTGAGCGTATATCAGTTATTGTGAAGTATTTGTCCCCAATATCTGGTCCAGTATCGCACAGAATTAAATTCCTGAAATACATTATTGCCCATGGCGGCAGACATTTCTATTTCTACAGTAATTCCTCTATTTTGCTCACTTTGATATTAAAGGTAATACACCTAGAGTAATGATATAGCCAACATGTGGACATGTGGCCAATACATATATGTGATGCGATCAAGCAAAATCAGTCGGAACTCAGAAATATTAAATTTTCGGTTTCTTATAAGATAGTAAAAAGCATTTGCAAAGCTGAATTTTGAAGAAAGTCCCATTGAAATTGAACAATCAGTTCCAAAGATATGAGCAATTAAAGAGTTTCCAAAACAAAAGGAAACAAAAGGAAATATTTCCTTTGCTTGGCTATATCTCAAAATCAATATTTCCGAGTTGCGACTGATTTTGCTTGATCGCGTCACATATAGTTACCGGATAAAAACATTGAAGTCGATTTGATTGATATTAATAACATTAATATTGATTTAGACAATGAAATTCGATTTGTCATCTTTCATTTGTTTGACTAATTTTACGGGAAATGATCTTTGAATTTGTTGCACAATAATTTCTCAAAGACAGAAGCCTTAATCATTTTAACACTATTGGTTGAGTAGACATTCCAAGATTCAGAGGTTATCCACTGCCCAAAGGAACACCTAGCCCAGTCTGTTTCGGGTGGACCTTAGAGCGTACGGCCTTGGTTTTAAATATCTGAAGATTTGTCAGAAGAAAACTCGTTAAAGGCCCATTCAGTGATTTGCTCATCGGGAGGATCGTACAAATCATCCAGGTTCATGTTCTGGCACCTTTGCTTAGTGTCATAGATATGATAACATAGCCTGCTAGTGGTAAAGCTGAAAGCCTTGTATTGAAGACAATATGTAGAAGAAATGTTACACGAATCTGTAATATTTTCTATAAACTATATATTTTCAACTGTTGCGATTTGGTAGTTCACATCATCTTGCGAATTGCATTGATCTTTTCATAGCGAGTGTGTAGAAGAATTCATAGCGAGTGTGTATTCTTAGTCAATGGATGTTGTTTAACATGTAAGCGCTCAATTACGTTGGTTCCTAACTATAAGACGTCACACTTAACTTCTAGGACTCAAATCTTACAGATTTAGCAATATGATATTGCTAGAATATTGATATCCTTATTTATTATAAATAGGTTAATTCGTGGCCTTAAAAGTTTTATGATAACGGTTGCTCTAAATATATATATATAACAATAGGATATTATTTTGAAATCTTATCTGTATAGAAATACATAATCAGCGGATAAAATATATATGTAGCATTTTTTGAAAGCTTTTAATCTAAAGCGAACGATAATAAAAGTCAAAACGAACTGTACTTGCTATTGATGAAATTCAAGCTTGACCCGACTTGGCCATTACACTTAATAATACAAACGAGGAAAAATCATTTCAATCTGGTAAGAAGAAATTGAAGAACAGATACGGACAGTTAGAGTTTGGAATCAACACTGTGGATTACAGCTCCATTACATCGCTTTTCACGTAGAACATAAAATTATTTACTATAATAATCTATTCTCGTGTTGCAAGGCATATCCTTTTTTACTTACGCTTTTAATAACAGGTTAGATACGAGCATGCGATGATCCAAGGATTGCCCCCTCTATATAAAAACAATACAGTATTGCTTGGTACGTATAAAACCTGTTCAGATACGATGAAAATCAACAATTTCAACGCGTTTGTTTGAAATACTTTTTGAACCCATCGGGGTCCTTCAGAATGGCCAATAATTCACATTGGTTGTACGTCTTCCCTCTTCACAACCTCATCTTCACCGCAGCTATATTGATATTGTCATGAGCGGGCCCATTTCAAAACCGGAGTACACGGGAAAACCTGCGAGAACTTGTACGGACTGGAGGATACCGTTCGTCTACGTTTCTATAGACATGTCAGTAGTTTGGATTTAGATTTGATGCGAAGCATGATCTAATCCAACCTACAAACTGGATCTCATATTTTAATAGTGTTTAGCCAGCTTATTCTTTTGTGTAAAAAAGCCTTTGCAGTCTCCCAAAAGAAAGATTTGATTTTTAAATAATACGAAATATACCTTAAGGCGACGAAAAAAGAAAACCCTGTTCTACTAGCCTGACCGACCCAGATTTTGAACAAATTGGGGAAAAAAATTTAAAAAAGAAGCTAATAATATGAGACATTGACACCAACAGGAAAAGAAGACACATAAAGGAATCAATTTGGATATCAAGAAAGAGGGTCAGGCGGATACACTCAACATGGGAGGGTAACTTCCTACAGCACATACTAATAGCGCCATCTACGTCAGCTACCAATAGGAAGCAACAGGCGAGAAAGGTCAAAGTTAGCTGGTCATTCAATTTGAGAAAGTGCTGTGTTATTTATTGGTTTTATTTTAGAACTTCATAAATATCTTCAATTGGACAATCTTGATGAATCTATTTGCGGAGTAGGGATTCTATTCAGAAAAATAAATAGAGTGAAATTCGAGTGTATTCTGATATTTTCAACGATATAGCGTCTCTCTGACATACGCAAGATAACTGTATTACAAGATTCAATTTACTCCATTTATTGACTGTTTTGAAATATCAATCTTTTGATACAAGTTTGAAATTATTTTGTTTATTGATTGGTTTTTTTATTGATTGTTTTACAATATCATCTTTGAACTTTAACCCTCACGCACTGTTAACAGATAATTACGGAGCAAGTTCAGGGGATTTAGAAATGCTGAATGCATGCACCTTAATTGAACTAAAATATGAAGAGTAGACCCACTATCCCGGAAGAGCGGGTTGTCATAAAGAAACAACTTCACTTGTCTTGAAGCATGTCTAGAATCTGTCAAATTCGGCTGCGAGACTGGGCCGGACCAGCCGCTGTGAAGAATCACGTATTGCAAATCACCATCCACCCACACTCCTCACGGGCATCATTGAGAGCTCTAGAGCTATTCTTGTCTGTCTATTATCTCAATATGCAAACCCACAAGGATTTAATCATATCTTCCTTTGACTAGATCTAAATATCTTCTTTCACTACCATTCACCTGTCATTTTGGTATCAAGACACATCATAATATACTCACTGAATATTGCGACTGTAAAAGTATTTTATGGTGGCTATTAAAAAACTGTGTTTCTCCATGTTTACTCTTACAATTTGAGGTAAAATAACAGTATCTGGTAATAAATCAGTGGAAAATCAGAAATGGTATAACAATTTGTGTATGACGTTTCAAGTTGCGTGTGTCTCGTTTCTCTTTATTGTTAGTCCATCCTTTTCTATAAATATAAATACTCCAAGATGTGATATTCTATTTTGCATTGATACCCGGGGGAATGACGCGTCTGTGGTACTCTAGACGTTAAACTTTGCCCATGTAATTTACAAATGTGAGATAAACACAAGGCTAGCTCTCAACTGGTTTTCATCATTCATGAGATCTGTGATGCTTTTGGTTTGCGTATTCTAATTTAGTAACATTTTCCACAGCTGGACTCCTCCTCTTATTAGGTAGCATAATGTGGATCAGATATTCATTTGTTGTACCTATAATTTGGTAGACTAATTTTATGGCAATCATAAGAGTTTTTTATATTTTAACTTTTGTTATCTGCTTTCGTTTTATCTACAAACTAAAATTATACACAATAATAGACTAATAATGGCAAAATGATCCCCCAAATGGCTTGAATTGGGCCCTTTTCGTTTTTGCTTTGAACACCAGGCACTTAATGTTTAAATCAATAATTTATACATATTCAGGTGAGCAAAAAATAGTGTAGTGTTGAAGTTAAAACTTTAATTCATAATACCTGAACCCTTTAGCTCTGATTTAAGACCTAACTTGTTGAAATTGGTTGAGCATTAAAGAAACTCAAGGGAATAACGAAATCAAGAGCTGCACTTTCATGTTCTAATCAATGGAAAGCACGGCCTTGTTTTAATGTGCTAATGGAAGCACGGCGCTAGTTCTCTTAATCGAGAACGCTTTGTGTATAAATCAATGGGGTATGCAATGGAGCAAAACTGCAACATTTGCATTTGCATCTTCCTTGGGTTTTAGATCATCGTGGCTTTATTTTTGACCGATTTCAATGAATGAGGTCTTATTAAAATCCAAGCTAAAAGATACAGCTATTGGCTGCTTCTAATTTGACATATGTGTCATTGTTTAAGATAATACAGGGGTAAAAATAACTGGTACCTGAATTGTTTTGCAGACTGTAGGCCTATATGGTAATCGGTAGTAAGTACGGTGGCCAAGCGGAACTTGCTCTGATTCATAATCGGAAGGTTGCGGGTTCGAGCCCCGGTAATGTCATCGCGTTGTGCCCTTGAGTTAGGCACTGTATCTCGATAACTCATCTCCACCTAGGTTTAAAAATGCGTACCGGCCTTCTTAAATGCTGAGAAGGTCACATATTCGCTGTGGAGGAGGTGTGGTGATGGTGTGATCCAAATGTAGATGAGAGGTTACAAAAGGTGTGATATTATATAATTCTGGAATTGAAGAAGGCTGGTATTTACATAATACGGTATTAAACAAGCTTTTGAACAAACCCTTGGCCATGAAACAAAGCAAACAATGACTTGCAACACATTGATATAATCTAACTGCAAATTTAATCGGATTCAATCACATCAAATGTGAACACATAAAAAGGGAATAACCTTAAACATGTAAAAACAGTGTTATCTCAAAGAAAATAGCCTCTATACTAATATGTTAAACTTTCATGTCACCAAATACTCCTGTAAACATGGTAAATCGGATTATCACGTAATCGCGGATAATTATAGCAAATAATGTTAAATCCTCAGTGATTGGTTGTCTTGTCAAACATATTGTGTACGGTGGTGAAGGGGGAGGTAAAGTATATTACCCTAGACAAATCCCTTGACAAGCTGAAATGTGCTGTTGTGCACATATTTACTTGAAAAGTTCCCATGCGCAAAAATCCAAGTAAACATCTCATTAAGCTATGTAGATCTAGTAAAGTAGCTGCTTCTAACCATAAATGCATATTAACTAAAATGAAAGGAATTCCGACTGCAAGAAAAGACAGGTAACAGGTGAAATTCTAAAAAAGCGCACATGAACCTGATGTTTTTCATGGGTAATAAGGTAACTTTGATAAATAAGGAGACAAAAAGAACAGCAACTTTTACATTCTGGTACAGCTATTCCTTTCAAAATGTCAAAATGCTCTTAGATGTCTTTGATTATGAAATGGAATAACGACTACAAGAATAGAGAGTTCATTCTAAAAATGAGGACATAAACCTGATGTTTTTAATGGGTAACAAGGTAGCGTCGATAAAATAAGCAGACCAAAATAACCACAACCTTTAAATTACTGACACGGCTTTTCCTTTGTGATTCACCACTATCTAATTATACAGCAACACCTGTGTTATACTGTGGAATATTTGAATGTCAAATTGCTCTTGGATGTCTTGAGTTATCGAAATGGAATAACGACTGCAAGAAAAGGCAGTTCACAGGTAAAATTCGAAACATGAGGATATAAACCTAATGTTTTTCATGTGTAATAAGGTAACTTTGGTAAAATAAGCAGACCAAAATAACCGCAACCTTTAAAATGCTGACACAGCTTTTCTTTTCAAAACGTCAAAACGGTTTTGGATGTCTTGGGTTTTGAAATGGAGTAACGACTGCAAGAAAAGACAGTTAACAGGTAGAATTCTAAAAAAGCGCACATGAACCTTGTGTTTTTCAGTGGTAAATAAGATCGAAAATACGTCGAAAAAGTAAGCAGACCCAAATTATCACAACCTTTAAATGCTGACACAGCTTTTACTTTATGATTCACCAGTATTATACAGCAACATCTGTGTTGAAATGTGGAATATTTAGCTCTTGGATGTCTTGAGTTATGAAAAGTTAGCAGAGTTCTAAACATGAGGATATGAACCAAATATTTTTCGTGGGTAATAAGGCATCTTTGATAAATAAGCAGACCAAAATTACCACAACCTCTAAAATGTCGATACTGCTTTTCCTAATTATACATCAACATCTGTGTTAAACTGGAATATTTTGAATGTGAAAATGCTCTTGGATGTCTTTGTTTATGAAATGGAATACCGACTGTAAGAATAGGTAGTTAAAAATTCTAAACATGAGAACATGGACCTGATGTTTTTCATTGGCAATAGGACAACTTTGATAAATAAGCAGACCGCAACCTTTAAAATGCTGACACTGCCTTTCCTTTGTGATTCACCACAATCTGATTATACATTAACATTTGTGTGAAACTGTTGAATATTTTGAATGTCAAAATGCTCGTGGGTGTCTTGGGTTATTGGAAGGATTTGGTACCAAAGGCAGTGTTATTGACCCTGGGAACAAACCACCGTAGGAACAATATGTTTGAGGCTTTAAATTAACGGTGCTGATTTAGCAACCCAAAAGAATAGCCTATGTATGGCTTGTTTATTTTATGTTTGTTTAAATAAGCTCGTTTTTATACGTAAAAGATTGTCCTTTTTTATCGCCTGTCGAATTAACTTATCTTCTAGAATAGGGAGCTATGTTGGCTTTTTGAAGTTTAATAATAAAAATAGCAGTGTTGTAATTGCCTGGATAAACCAGGTATGCTAATGAAGTTATTTAGAGTGGGGTGATGAAGAGATTCTCTGGTTTAGCTTCTGGTTTGCATGTACATATGAATGGGAAAAGAATATAGATGATTCTAGATACATGTCACCGATTTACCCCTTTTCATTCACACTTTGGAATGCTCTCACTTTAAAGTTTTAATCACATGATCAGAAACAGAATGTTTCCAAAAAGCGACATGCAGCACATGAATGGCACTTTCCCGCAGGTGGTGATATGTTTACCTCATTCATGAGACTTTGAAGAGGCCCTCTAGATCACAGCAAAATACCTTTAAAGGTGTGCAACAACTTGAAACAACACACTTTGTTCAATACGTACGCATAAAAGCTGTATATTGCAGTGTTAAGATACGAACACTTTATAAACACTATATTAAAACACTTGAATAAAGAAAGAAGATTGAGGCCGATATGAATTCACCTTTGCTTATGTATAAAAGCAATTTTAACCAAACATGTAACTCACCATAGACTTGAAATGAGTTCATAGTATGATCTTGCGGTCACTGTAACCCAGTTTGAATTCTTGTCAGTTAAATTTGTTTTACAAATTCATTATCATATCTAAAGTTTTGAAAGTAAACCTTATATAATTATAAGTGCAGATTAGCGTAGAGACCTGAAGATAAGGTTTCAAAGTAACATTTCGTAAATTGTCCCAAATTGAATTGGTAAGGGGCGCACACTAGAAGTTTGGCCGCGAATCACCATCGCGTCACGCGACGCAGGGGTTGTCTTTAATTCAAATTGAATAAATCTAACCGTTTTATGGAAGATTGCATTTTGATCATGATCAATGACTTCCCATGCCATGTTAAAAAAAACCAATTTAATTAATTTTTTTCCAAATACTGGGGGAGCGGATCCTCCCTCAGACACCCTCCATCCTCTTCCAAAGTGTTCACTTTGGCTCCTATTTTGGACATCTGTACCATTTTCGTTTAAGCAATGATAATAACTATAGTGTCAAAATGGTTCACAATATGGCTTCAAATACTTATAGATAAAGTAGTGTCCAGTCTGGCTTCTGTTTTGGACACTTATTGTGTTAAGCTTTGTTAAGGCCTTTACAGCCTTTATTTTTAGTGACGAGGCCGGCCACTTTGTGGCTACATAGGGTCCCGTGAATCAATTTTGGGCAAAGATGCCAGCCGGGTTAGAATTAATCGGGGTTTTTTTTATAATTTTTTCTTTACAATTATTACCCCAAAATAATTTTTAAAAAAGGTGGCGGCAAAAACTTTGAGTGTGCCCCCATTTCCCAAATTCCTGGATCCACCCCTGGTTACAGGGCAAATAGGGCAAACTAAATATTTTATTTTTCATTATTAGGATAAAATGTGTTTCTGAATTCGTGGGCTATTCGGGAGCTTTAATTTGCACTTCTGACCTTGACAGAGATTATAGGCTCGTGAAAACACCTCAAGTAAAAAACAAATAAACAAAGCCCTTAACACAGAAATTGCATCCTCAAATGTAAGTGTTAATGACCATTTACGATCAGTTGCAATGGGTCCGATTATTCCACAAGTTTAGATAGTAGTATGGCACTTAACATTTTAGCGACATAGGTCAATGACAATCGGTAATAAATAATATTGCAAACTTAGAAGCGGACTTTCACATTCTGCATATCAAAGGTTAAAAGTGTTGTATTATTCTGATTTAAATCCGTAAAGAAGCCTGAAATTAACACATTGGTGTATCTAGCGGCGTATTTCATCGGTTTCAATCACATCAAATGTGAACATAAAACAGTGTTATAGCTTCGGGGACATACTCAAATGCATAATCTGTTGAGTTTACGAAGAAAAATACCCTGTAAATCGGATTATCACGTAATCGCGGATAATTATAGCAAAATCACTTCGAACCGTAATGCTAAGAAAGAAGAGAACACTTGATTGGTATTTGTCTGTCAAACTGTCCCATGATTCCTGTGTAAGAAGGTAAAGGGCGGTAAAGTGTACTACCCCAGACATATCCCTTGGCAAGCTTTAGGGAAAATGTCGTTGTGTATTTGAATGGTTCACATGCGCACAAAAAATGGATAACATGATATAAGCTGTGCGTAAACTAGCAGCTTTGAAGCATAACTGATTTATCAAATTTTACTTAAATATTGAGAATGACGGGTGTGATAAAATACTAACAGATTAAGGACATGAGCCCGATGATGGTTTATTTTTGTTTTACTTCGATAAAATGAGCAGACGAAAATAATCTTAACCTGAAAGTTGTAACGCAGTTTTTCCTTTGTCATGTTTGTTATTCACCACACTCTTATTATACAGCAACATAATAACATCTGTGTGAAAATGTTGAATATTTGAATGTTAAAAATGCTCTTGGATGTCTTGGGTTATCGGAATGATTTGGTACCAAAGGCAGAGTTATTGACCTGAGGAACAAATCACCGTAGGAACAAAGTGTTTAAAAATTATCAACGATAACGAAATCATAATGGTACGGTTGTAGTAACCCAAAGGAATCGATCTGACCTATTGGTTTATATGTTTCTTTCAATGTTTGTTTGTTTGTTTGTTTGTTTGTTAATATTCTCGTTCTTATAGTAGACTAAATTTTCACGCATATGTCCTTAATTGCACGACTGGTGAATAAACTTAAAATTATTACTAAAACTTGAAATAACGAACCTTAATTGTCCGTTCAATTCCTTTCTTTAGACTTTTCAGACCCATGTTTCAGATCCGTAGAGGGTTGTCTCAAACATTCATCGTTATGAAAAATAGCTCGAACAAAAACATTGTTGATCATCACCGCTAATACAAAATATTTAACCTGAACACATTACACAAATTTGCAAAAAATAGATCCGATTAATGTGGGTATGTCTAGGACGATTTTTCTTATAATCGCATCCCATATTTCGACCGTCACGAAACTAGTTTAAAAGGCTGTCATTGATCTTTGGTTTTTGGTTTTCAATGACAAAATAAACTGCAAGGAATTGATAGAAAATATTTGACGTGTCATGTCAAAAGGAGACACTTTTGGGCAGGATCGTAAATGGAGTAATAGCCAAAAATCTGCCCGGGGTGATTTTTTTCACAATTTGGGTTTCTTGCGAATTTGTGATGTTATTAATGTTTAAAATATTGTCTAATAGTTTCAGACAGGAATATAACTGGCATCTTGTATTTTTTGAGACATTTTTCAAGGTAATTCCTATTCTCAACATTGTCGATAATATTTTTAAAGGCCGATATCTCAATTTCCAATTTTATAATACCATATCATA
This sequence comes from Amphiura filiformis, assembly GCF_039555335.1. Lineage (NCBI taxonomy): Eukaryota > Metazoa > Echinodermata > Ophiuroidea > Amphilepidida > Amphiuridae > Amphiura > Amphiura filiformis. The sequence continues at coordinate 38,570,469 of NC_092635.1, forward strand.
CGAACTCAATATCTTCGCTTAGGAATGTCTGATTTCATTGGGGAAAACGGCGTTGTGGAGCAAAATATATCTATATTTAAGATATGTAAAAACCTCAAAATTGATAACCTGCCCAAAAGTGTCTCCTTTTGACATGACACGTCACATATTATCATTGTTTGTTTAAAACTTGGATGACTTCTACTTTTTTCATTTTTATAATCAATTCATAACATAATACGTTTACTAAGACACGAAGCTATGACAGACCTAACAAACAAACTTACAGTGAGCATTATTACCTTAGGTGGTTTTTTTAACATGCGAAGTATTATATGGAATTACAAACCAACCACTTACATCAATACTGGGATACATGAAGACGAGGTAACCATTTTATTTCTATTATACTATGCATCACATTAAATGTGCCGATTTCAATAACATATAGCCTAGATAAGACGATGTCGGACAGTGTAAAGAAATGGTTATGCATGGAGTTGTTATTGACGGAACCTGAATGTTTACCTATAGGGGTGAATAACTAAGTGGTATATTCCAAATTCTCGCGATTGATGATACGATGCGCTGCAAGCCCATTTTTTAACTTCAGGGTCGACATTGCCGTTCTACCTACGATTAGATTTTCAGTTCCACAAAGGATCCCATGTGATCGATAGATAAAAATGGCTCTACTATAATAATTGCCGTTTTAGCGTGCATTCGTGTGTAACATCATTTATATTATTATCATACAATTAGTTTACATTATGTTTGAGGATGATAGAGAGTACCCCAGTTACGTGCGGGAGGCCATCCAGATCAAGAAAAATTCACAAAAACTAAATCGCGATCAAGGACTGGAATTGCCAACTAAATACAACGCCCTCATTCGACCAAAAGTCTCCAATGGTCAACAAAAGGGCAAGTCCATCAAAACATCTGATGAAGATGTGTGTCATACATCAAAAATTCAAGATTTAGTTAGTTTGTTGTGTTAAAAGTCAGTTTAAACTTTTAGAAAAAATGATAATATTGGCAATTTCATCATATCGACTCTTCCAAAAAGCACAAGTTTTCTGTCGTTCCCGTTGTGTAATTATAGTTACGATTTCGGATAGATAAGAGTATAGCTCACTGTTGTTGGATGTGTTCATTTATTAAATTTTCAAACAAAACATTATCATAATATCCAATTCTAGACAATACCGACAGCTATCACACTAATATATGCATTTTCAGCAATTTTTAACATAGATTTTCTTTTCTTTATCGACTTTTTCATCTTTTTCTGCTTTTTTGTGGTAATTTTTATTTTATAAACTGTATATTTGTGTGCAAATTGAGGGCGCTTTTTACATGTATTTTAAATCTGATTTAGCAAGTTAATCCATACAATTCATGATACATTTTTTTTTTTTTTTTTGTCCTTGCTATTTCTTAATCTTTTCCTGATGTATTAATGATATTATACCAGTGTCTACCCCCTTGTAAAGACGAAAACACGATTTAAGATAAATAGCGCCATCGGTGCCATCAAACAACCGTGAGCTATTGAAATTATATGGGATGGATAACGAACCATACAATACCAACAGTTTACATTAAATCGCACCATCCCATTAACCTCTTTGATAAAAATTTGAATTAGTTACGTTACGTTTCACGGAAATGTTATACATTTATTATAAAAAATAATAAATACGTGTATCAAAGAACCCCGCATGTAATCAATAACCGTGTTGGTTCCTACTACTTTATGTGTGTCTTTATGCAATTAAAAATTAACAGTGTTGACTGGGTAAACAAGAGCTGCTAATGAAGCCATTGCCGATAGGAAGATGAAGAGGCTCTGATGGTTAGAGAGCTTTTGATTTGCATTAATGAATAGGAAAATAGCTAAATAACTGTTTATAGAAACAATATTTAATCACATGGTCAGCACAATGAGGCTTCTCAATAAGGATATGCAGCACATAAATAACACTTTCATGCGGGGGTGATGAGTGCTCCTCATCCATGAGGCGCTGAAGAGGCTCTCTAGCACACTACAAAAGATGACTTTAAAGGTGTGCAACAATAACACACCTTATAAAAGCTGTATGTGGCATGACTAGGATACAAATTGGGTTAAACAAACACTTTCCAACAATAAAACCTAAGGAAAATATTTAGAAATATTTATATACAATTCACATTCTTGTCCAGTGTTTTTCTCACGAATTTATATAATCATGCAGTAGTTTTGAAAGTAAACTTTTAAAGTTTAGATTAGCGTAGAGATACGCGTAGGAAGCTAGAGTTTCCAAGTAACAATTCGTACTTGTACCAAATTTAAGGTGGTACTACATCCCTTAATAAAGTTGTGACTATTTTTGAATTTTTCTCAAAAAATAATATACACTGGTAACAAAAGTTATGTGTATTATAGAGGCAAGGAACTCAGTTACTACACTGGAATTTCAGTGACTCAAGACAAGAGGTACGTTATTTATGATAAGAAAAGTGGTACCGCTAGAATGTACCTCATTTGTTAACATATATAATGGACCACTTGTCTTGAATCACTGAAATTTCAGTGAAGTAATTGGATTCCTTGCCCCTATAATAGCATTGTATTTGTTACATAGCATTTGTTACCAGTGTGTAGTTATTTTTGGAGAAAAATGCAAAATTAGTCACAACATTTATCAGTACCACCTTAATGAATCCTTTTTTAGAATTGTTGATCATCTTATATTAAAAAAAGAAGAAACCTCGTATACATTACATTGAAAAATTGGAGCAGCAAGAAAAGTTTGTTAAGATAACTTGTTACAAATATTACAAGCTACGTCATTGGTTTCCTGTTATGTCAAATGGTTTTTGTCATTAATTTTTTTTCTCGAATTCATATATCATGTCTGCAGAAGTTTAAAAAGTAAAGCTTACAAGTTTAAATTAGCGTAGAGGCAGGAAGATAATGTTTCCAAGTAACAATTCGTAATTGTGCCAAATTGAATGAACCATTTTGTAGAATTCTGGTTCACCTTATACAAAAGAAGGAAACATCAACTACAACACAATGCAAAATTGGAACAGCAAGTAAACTTGGTTATGAAAATTCGTTACACATATTACTAGTTTTGCCTGTTATATCAAATGATTTTAAAAACTGAATAACTACTCTACGTTACACTGAATAAAACATACGGTTGGGTTGGCTTAACTTCCAAATTTGAAATTCGATAGAGGAGTTACTGATGGACTGATTAAAGTTTTGATATTTTGTTGAAAGTGAGAGCTAAGCAAACATATCATACAATATTGCTCCGTAATACGAGCACAGTCTGACAGAAATGTGATTCGGGAGTGCAGTAAAATTCGTTGGTATAAAAAGAAATCACTGTACCAACAATGTTATTTCTATAACCCTCTTCTTTCTGATACATGAAATGTAGTGTCGAATTACTCAACGATTATATAATTTTAATATTTTTCTTTTATTGTTTATTTTCAATTCTATATGATAAAACAAATCATTCAAATGAGGATAACACAAATTTATTTCGTTCCATTCGTTCTTAAAGCAATGATAGACTTGTTCATGATTTGGTATATTGTGTTAGTTGCCATTTAAGTTTCCATAAAGAAATCATAAACGGCTATATCTTCATGCATTCCTTCTCCCAGTCATTGTTAGTCGTGCTCATCACGTATCAATATCTCGGGACCTATGGTATGTTTCAAGTGACAATCCATCACAACTCACTTGAAACAGTATCGACTAAACCTCTTTGAGGAATTGCCGTCATTGAAAGGTTAGGTTATCATCAGATCTTGTAGCGATATGTTTTATCACCATGAATTCTCATGTTGAGCTGCTGGCGAGATGAACAAAATATGAATAATCCAAATAATATTGTGTGCTTCCATGTCAAAATCTCTCTTTACTTAATAACATACTACATTCTAAAAGTATCTTTACATATAAAACAAAGGTGATATCATAAAACACCAAAATAAAAGTAATCGATAGAAAAAGAATATTGTTTTGTGTATTTTGATAACGTATTGGGCAGGATACGACATTACCCCCCCGCCAAGTTATGCACATTTGAATGACAGAAGGTAGAGCTTCGGAAATGACATAATTCCGGGCGATTCAGAACGATTCCCGCCAGTGGCGTAGCGTCATAGGGGCACGGGGGGCACCGAATCGATTGCAAAATTTAGAAAAGCCCATAGGAAAATTGCTGAAAAACGGCTTGTGCCACCCCCCCCCCCCCCCCGACCCGGTTCCCCCCCCCCCCCCATCATGGTCGATGCCCCTCATATGATGACCCACGCTACGCCACTAATTCCCGCCGCCTTTGTAACAGACTCATTACAGCGTGACAAATTAAAATAGCTTAACTTTATGTTCACTAGATCTGTTATTCTCCCTACTACCTACCTACCAGACAGCATCATGCATTTCTGCACCTGCTGCCTGACGTCGGATAAACTTCCATATTGATAGCAACTTCATCTTCTTCCACAGACAACCTGGTGCTAAGTCTATCCAAGTCCCTTTGAATAACATTCTTTCAAATTGTCCTAGGGCGTCCAGGTCTTCTCTTTCCGATTCCAGAAGAAGAGTTTCTTGGAATGCGACTCTCATCCATCCTGAGTAGATGACCAAACCACTTAAGCGGCCCTTTCTAATGTTCGCTAGATCTTTTATTCTATTTCATTTTTAAGAGATTACCATATGCTATAAGAGTGTATGATATTGTTGTCATATATTGAAGCTCGATCAGAATTGTTATTGCACTTAATAAGAAACATAAGGAAAATGTATATCGTTGAAATCGGAGGTGAGATAACAATGACATTATAACTGATAGATAAAGTGTTACAGTTTTGACATCATTCTTTTTTTTTTTCATTTCTTTTTTGTTGAATTACTTTAACACAGAGGTAGGTGATACTTTTGTCTTAAACGACATTATATTGTTCTGGATCGTATGGGATCTTGTATTAATGGCCTTTTATAAAAGGCACTAAATTTAATACCCGCATGACCCATGGGCGCCGCCGTACCAACACCACCAAGTGATCAGTAGATGTGCTACAATGCTAAGAGACAAATTCAGACAAATATCATCAAAATTGCTGAAAATGTATAAGGCAACTTAATTACACATTTGTTAGAAAATTTGGACATGCATCCCGCGTTTCATTTTGAAATACACAGGAAGACCACCCGCTGTGCCAAAGGTCACTTTCCAGACTTCCTGTCTAGAAGCTGTAAAGTCAACGCCCATCTGCTCACGTGGGCATTAAATTAAATGCCTTTATTTAGATACCCTAAGACGACAGGTATCTTATTTTTGATAGCGTTATTGGCCAGCTTATTCTCTTTTTTAAAGAAATCTTTTAGTAGTCTACCGAGATTTAATTTCAGAAAATAATACGAAAGATAACTGCAAATCATGTGCTGTATCCTGTTTACATTTCAAATGTTACATTTCCGATTTGGAGATTCTTTTTACTCACTACATTAGAATCTTAGCTTCACTGCATTGATCTCTCGCCTTCCTGTAAATCGTTGCGAGTTATTATTCATTTATTGTTGTATTAACGCTTTATAAATATTTGCCGATGTAATTTACAAATATGAGATCAGTCATAAACACAAGGATACCTCTCGCCGTTTTGCATAATTCACGAGATTGGGAATGTGTTTGGTTTGCGTCTTCTAGTAACCTTTTCCACAGTCGGACTCCTCCCCTATCTTCCTCAGTTAGTACCATCACGTGGATCATATATTCATTTGAGGTAACACCGTGTACCTGTAAATATGCTGGATTATTTATATAAAAATCATGCATTTAGAGTGGTCTTGTGCCAAAACGTTGGTACGATGCATAGAGGAGACACATACGTTGATATATAAAAAAAACCGATATGATAATACAGGGTGTCCCTGAAAAAACTGTATCGTCAGAAATTTAACTGTTTGGGTATTTTAACGCCACAACTAAACAAAACTAAATAACTGGTGTAGGAAGGATAAATCAGCTATCAAATACTTTTTGACAATTGACCACACCATTCTTGAAATATGATAATTTTACCGAACTCACTCATTTTCAAACCACGGATTCAATATCAATCGATGATATGTATTCGGAGTGATAATCACTGCGCATCATCAGCGCATGAGGGGTCTATTATCGTTGATAGATATTTGACTTCGTGGAACGGATTGAAAATGAGGTAGTTTCGTAAAATTCTTTTACTTTAAAAATGGGGCAGTGAATTATCAAAATTCAAAAAGTATGTAATAGCATATATATTCCTCAACCACATTGATTATTTAGTTATGTTTGGTTAATGCACTAAAATACAGGGTGTCCAAAAAAAGTCTTGTTACCCAAAAGTGTCTCCTTTTAACATGGCACGTCAAATATATTTTGTAAATAAATCGAATGTCAACTACAGAAAGTCATTCGAGCAGTTAGGAATCGCTATTGTTTTGTTTTTTCTAAAATGAAACAAAAGAAATAGAACAACTTTTATTAATAAAACATATTGAGAAACGTGATCAATGCAAAACGTACATTTTAATATAAAACGGAAATGGTCTTTTAAATTAAACCGATATTTTCCTTTACCAATGTAATCGCATAATTTCGACCTTCAAAGCTTTCATCGATCAGCTTCCATGATCATTGATCATTTGTTTTTTCCAAACATTCTGGAAGGTATTGATCAAAAATATTTGATTGTCTATTTAAACTTGAAACATGCTGGAAATATATGGAGTAATCGGATTTTTCACGTTCATAATTCATACTGTTTCACCCCAAAAATTAATAAGCAGGCAGCAGTGTTTGTTAAATTGCTATTTTTTTGCAAAAGCAAGGCAATCGATTGAATAATACTTAATATATTTATACGTTTACCGTATTTACCATGCGAAGAGACGAAGCTAGGATAGACCAACGAACTAAAGTTACAGGCAGAATTATTACTCCAGCTGGTTTTTAAGACAAATCTGCGTACTACGAAACAGATATCATTACATTCACAACAACTTTAATAAGTAATACTGGGTTGTAGACCTAAAGGGCAACATTTTATTTATATTTTAACACTATACGTCACTTTGAATTTACCCATTTCCAAAACATGCATAAGGCGATGTCGAACAGTGAAAAACCGAAAATAGATAGAGCATGGAGTTGTTATTGACGGAAAGAGGATGTTTACCTAGAGGGGTGAATAACTAAGTGGTATATTCCAAATTGGTGCGCAGTTTTGAAGATTTCAAGATCGTTGGGTTAATCATTGTCGCTGATTTCAGATCAAAAGGTTCTAGAATGCAAAGTGTTCATTCGTGTGTTTAATGTAATGGAATATGTTGCATATAAATAAACATGTGAGCACAGATACATGTGTCTACGTAATGTACCCTCTGGACATTGTCAATAATACCATTGGTAATGTGTGGTCGTGTTAACCATCGTGTGCAAGAAAAATAGACCAATATGATTGCTCTAGATTATGACGTACATATCAGCATGATCAGTTGTGTATTTAAGGTAAAAATATATCTAAAGTAATCAAAATAAAGGCAAAGTGTCACAGATTGGTGAGATATATTGACCGACATTTAAAAACATCATTTTGGTTACAAAATGCGATATTAGTTTTGGAAGGATATATTTTTAAAATTCATCGTGGTTAAAGGACTTTCTTTTCCTTAACCAATAAAAAAGTTACCCAATTGATTGATGGCTTTGTTTTCTGGCACAGAATCTCTTAATGTTTTGTGATTAGTATTTTATCTTAGTTCTTTGCCACTACATTTGTGGTATATTCTTTAAACGTGGTCCTATAGATTACGACATTATGAGATAAAGAACCATCCAATATCAACAATTTGATACACTAGTATTGAAGCGTTCCTTCTGTAACCTTATAATGAATATCAAAGTGATGTTGCCTGGATACACAATAGCTGCTAATGAAACCATAATGGGTGCAAAGAGGCTCTGTTGGCTAGAGAGCTGTTGGTTTGCATTTACGAATAAGACAAGAAAATAACATATGCGAAATGTTTTTAACACAAGTCAACACATACATAAATGACAGCCAGTGAAAAACTTTCACTGACCATCCAGGATTTGAACCCGGAACCTTCTGATCACCGGACCGATGCTCTAACAACTCCGTCAAGAAAATAACCATTTAGAGAAACATGTCACTGATTTATTCATTTTCATTTACACTTTGAAATACATTTACTTTTAAGTATTTAATAATACTTATGATCACCACCATTACAAGAGCTACCAAAAGGAAATGCAGTACATGAATGGCACTTTCCCGCAGGTGGTTATGTGTCTTCATCATTCACGATACGATGCGCTCATTGAAGAGGCTCTCTAGTACACAACAAAGATAACTTTAAAGGTGTGCAACACTTTGTAATAACTCACCTTATTCGATACCTAATTATATAACTAACGCACTGTTCCGATATACATTGGGTTAAATATATATTTAGCAGCAACATAACATTAAAACTTGGTAAACAGAAAAGGCAAATAGAAAACATTGGTATAAAGACAATGGTATGGACCTATATTACACATTTTGCACTCATATTATTGAAACCAATAAAGCTGATACACAAGAGGGGAATGGTATGGCTTCTAGAAAGGAAATCATAAGGCTTCATAAAATACGTGTCAATTCCGTTCCGTATTCATGAATGCATAATTATATAATGTCTGCAGAAAATGTATGCAGAAGTATCGAAAGTAAGATAAGATTTTCATGCAACAACTTGTAATTGTACCAAATTGAAAGATTCAAAATGAAGAAACCTCAAAAACAACATAATTTTTTATTGCAAAATAGGAACAACAAGTAAACTTGTATAAGAAACCTCATCTGTTAGTACGAGGCACTATGGGGTGATTTTTGAGTTAGCATCTAAACTCCTCAACAAAAGTTTGGAAAGTTTTTTGAAGCATCTGTATCTCAGATTATTTGTGGAAGCTCATACCGTGTTGCATATCAATGGCTACTTTATTTCACTTTGCAATGATACCACATTTGACACAATAACATTTTTCACGCCTGAGTACACGTCTTGTGAATGTAGTAGGGTCTCAAACAGAATCTGCCAAATTGGCCATTATTCTGTGCAGCAAGCTGCAATCCCATATCGTCACAATCTGAGACCTACTGCAATCATCAAAGATGACAACGCTCGACCGCACAGAGCCAGGGTAGTCAACGGCTACTTACAGAATGGGAGTAGAGAGAATGGAATGGCCTGCCATCAGCCCAGACCTCAACCCGATTGAACACTTGTTGGACCAGCTTCTTGGTCGTGCTGTGCGTGCCAGATTAGCCAATGCAACCACATTGAATAACCTGCGAATCCTGGTTGAAGATTGTAATGCCATCCCATAGCAACGTGTGACAAGGCTGGTGAGGAGGAGGTGCCTGGCTGTTGTGGCTGCGTATGATTTTTCCACCCGCTATTCAGAGGTTAGTGACTGGTGTTATTTGAACACAGAATAATGGTCAATTTGGAACATTCTGTTTGAGACCCCACTACATTCACAAGATGTGTACTCGGTCGTGAAAAAGTGATTGTTTCAAATGTGGTGTCATTGCAAAGGGGAATAAAGTAGCTATCTATTGATATGCAACATGATATGAACATGCCATAATTTGAGGTATAGATGCTTGAAAAAACGTTCCAAACATTAGTGAAACCAATGTTTTTGGCATCCTTGCACCTCATGCTCTCCTCATGCTTCCCACGAGGGGTCGAAGGTCATAATAGGGCCAAAATTGTATATTTGTTCTATTATTTTGTAACATACCTTAAATTGTTCCTCTCATTGCAAGGAATTTAAAACAAGTCAATTGTCTTATTGCACTAGGATGCTTAGATCAGGAGCCTTAGAGTAAAGAAGGTCAAATGTCAAATATCTCATGCGCTGTAACCATTATTTTCGATTCAATTCAATCAACATTTGTCTTAAATTTCTCCTATCGGCAAACCAAATAGGAAATTGGACTTTGGCTGCATTAATTCTCAAGGGTGACATGACAATACAAAATTTCACTAAAAGTGTGAATTAAGTATTATTATGTTTTAGATTTCTTAATGGGAGTAATTGACATTTGTCGTATTTGACCTTATAACTACTAAACTAAGCACCGTAAAAAATATGATAATTTACATTTTTATTCCATGTGATGAGAGAAACAGTTTGAGATACAATACAACATGATAAGACTATTTTTAAGTTTTTGGCCCCGCTGTAACCTTCGACCCCTCGTGTGAACCACGGGGGGGCATAGAACAAAATGGAACCAAACTAATTTTTATAATTTCTGGATGCCAAATCACATTGGTTCAACTAATGTAGGAAAATGAAATCTCAAACCCGTAGCGCCACGTACTATGGGATACATAATATATTAGAGTATTTTTGCACTGCCTCGGCGCATTGCCCAATTTGACATTGTTTACACCGTAAACAGGAAGTGTGGATCTGATTGGCTATTTGAATCACGTCATCATCACATCGGTATCTCATCTGCCGAAGAAACTGCGTGATGTATGCGTGGTCAAGTTCTTTTTATGCGATTATCAGAACAAGCAGTTGGCTTTAATAATTGAAATTTGATAGTGGCATAAACTGATCAAGTTTTGGTATGTGTTGAAATTGAAATTTTAAGAAAACAGATTATGTAATATTGCTCTGTAATACGAAACTGACAGGAATGTTATTCGTTGCATTCAAATAGCGGTAATTATAGAAACATATCACTGTTCCAACATTCCTGTTTCCATAATATCTCTCTCAAGTTTCCTCTGATGTAATGTCAAAGGACTCAACAATTTATATAACCAGCAGACGCGGTCACCCGTGCTTCGAGGTCACAACCTTTCGGCGGTTGGTAAATTGTACTGATATGTTGGGTGTGTAAATGTTCTATTTCAATGTGATTAGTTTCGTTAGTCATTTAGAAATACAATAGCGAGGTGAATTGCTATAAAGTAAACATCACCTAGCAAAAAGTTACAATAAAAGGTGTAGATGACACTACTCATGATCATGAAAAGATGAAATTACTCATGAAAAGTTGAAAGGAAATTCTTCAACAACCCTCAAGAATAATTCAGAAGTCAATATAATCATTGTCGTCATGCAATTGATGGGCATAAATATGATGAACACTCACTCCAGTGCAGACCAATATCATTATCATTATTATGTAAATGAGAGAAACACCACTATAACAGGTTCATACAAACTCATTGGGTCATGTACATGTTCAAGGTGTGTGGCAGGTCAATATTCTGTAGCCATTGATTGGTTGGTTATTATTAGGTATATGAGATGTTCACAGTCATGACCTCCAAAAAGGACATTTCACCCTTTTGGTTGACATTATTGAGTTGGTGACACTTCAAGATGTGTGACAATAGGTGTAAAATGAGATGTTCATAATCTGAACAGGATTGCCAAACCCATGAATTGGTAGCCTTATTGGGTGACTTTTGAAATGTTCCCCACGATTTGTACATTTGACATTGTAAAAATTAACCAAATTTAACGGCGGCTTCCGGTAGAAAACCAATGGTTGATAAACCAACTGTTTTTATAAGAGAAAAATTGGGCGAATTCCCAATGATTTGACCCGCGATTCTGACTGAAAATCTTTGGCAACCCTGAGTATGGATCTCTAAAAAGGATATTGAATGCCTGAGGTAGGCTATAATAATATTGAATTCAGTGACCAGATATCAGACTGCAGGACTGAGGCTTCTCGGACAGATGACTGTATTGTAGTATATTGTGACTGTTTCCTTCGTGTTTACTCAGTGTTTAGCTCGCAGGGAGCTTTCAGTGCTTTTGAAACAAATTAACTTAATTTGACACCCTTAACGTTAGCAAAAACAAAATTTGATGTTTTATTGGGGTGCGGACAACCGTGTACTTCGCCTCACAAAAATCAGTTTTCCGGTTCCAAAATAATGTAAATTGCAGCCTTACCAATTAACCGAACTCAGTAATTTATTATAGATTTTTCTGTAAAAATCAATCAAATTAGGGACCGTTCAATATTTAAGCCAGGGGAGCAGTGGGAGTTTTGACAAAAAATCGACAGTAAAATGTCGCGTTCCCCTCAAAGGCAGAGCATCAAAGCAGCAATTACAACGCCTTAGACCGCTCGGCTACGAATCACTAGATACGCCCTCATTCAAAGAAATATATATACATGTGTGTTGCGCAATATTGATATGCCTGTGGGCGAAGATCCTACGTTATAAAAAAGCACGGAAACGAAAATGTCTCTACCTGAGCCCATAACTCATCACCAAAACAGATATCTAGATTTCACTGACATGCGACCAACTAACGTATACAAAGAAGTAAAGTATTAGGCGTAGACCCAATCTTTAATCCAAGAAATAAAAAACTTTCATATCATTTTGCAATATCATTTCTTTGATCTTTGATCTTTTTAATTATAGCAATTTGAAATTAAGTAGCTCCAACTAAAAGCATCACAAGCTCCACTAAGTTGCGGTTATAAAAATGTATTTCAATCCTCTGCTTGTTACCCCCTAAGATTAAAGAAAGAAAAACTTTCCTTGTCTTTGAGTATGTCGAGTAGCTGTCAAAATTGTCTGTAAAGCTGGGTGTTATCATAGATTCTGAAGACTCACTTGACACGTATGTAGCATCGTCCCACTCATCATTGAGAGTTCCAGAACTGTCTTTTCTGTTATCTCAATAGGTAAACCCCGTAAGGATTTCGGCATGGCTTCTTTTGACTGACATATATACTTATTTCAGTCAATCTTTTGGATATAAATCTCTCCCATCACTGTAGTTTACCCATACCATTCCTTTTCTACATTATATTATATTGTGACCATTCCAACAAATATTTTGCTTTTTGGCCGATATTTATACGATTGTTTTACCGCATTTTTGCCGCATCTGACCAGAAAACCTTACGAAATTCGTAAATTGATAATAATAGTAGGATTCTGTTTAAAGATGAATATATGATTCGCTTCTCTTTATTTATCAACAATCCATCCTTTCCCAGTGTAATCAATGCCCAAGAGATATATGTACTCCATTATGCATTGATAGCTGAGGAAATGATATGCTTTTTTGTAAAAGTCTCTGTCTACAGAAGTTAAACATTTCCGGTGTCATTTTATAAATGTGAGATCAGTTATAAACACAATGATACTCTCACAGGGGCGTAGCCAGCTTTCTTGGTATGGGAGGCAAAATAAAATTTTGGGGGCACAGACGAAAAAAATTGCAGTTGCATCATACAATACTGTTACGAGTCGTACTTGACTCAAGGCCAAAATCACCTTTTACCCGAACTCACACGAATGCACAACACAAATACACTGTTCGTTTAAGCTAACAAAATCTAAGTCTTTAATTGAAAGCAAGTTTCGTTTGGTACAATATAATGACTACAAATGCACATATACATTAATCAAATATAATCACTCTTTATCTATTTTGTACTTAGCCAGCATTCTTCTTCTTGGTGATCATAAAGTTCTTGTAATGTTCTGGACGACTGATGTAATATATCCCTATTCACTTGTCCTGCGACAATCAGCGAAGTCCTTTGTACACTTGCATTGATAACTCCTTGCGTATAAAATCCTTACACGAAAATGGTGTTCTCCAAACACGTTTACAACTCCTTGCGCAATTCTCCTATACTAAACTCCTTGCGCCGTCCTCCTATGCTAAACTCCTTGCGCCGTTCTCCTATGCTAAACTCCTTGCGCAGTTCTCCAAATTTAACTCCTTGCGCTGCTTTCTCCAAACTTGGTGCTATTTCCACCTTTCACACAATATCTTCAGGAAGCAGGACTGCGATGCAGTTGTCCCCACTTATTTTGACAGTTGCGTTGAATCAAAATACCAGACTTCAGCAAGTCGACAGAAGAACATATTTCCTTTCTTGGAAGAATAACGTTCTTTGACGTATTCTAGATCTTCTCCGACAACACTGGTAAATAGTAGTACTTTGACTACATAAAATATTTCTGGTTTGTAATTTCCTTTCTTTCAAGGAATTGGACTGTAAGCATAGCCCAGATCAACACTATCAACTGTGACAATAATTGTGTTTACATTTCTTATATATCAAGCATGGGAAAAACCCCATTCTATTATGGGCCATTTACTACCTTCACATTATGCTCAATCTGGGGAATTCCATAGTCTTAATTATAACATTAACCTTTCTCATGACATCACTTCCTGAGGGGAAATCCCATTACATCACTTCCTGAGGGGAAATCCCATTACATCATTTTCAGGGGGTTTCCAAATATTCCAAATTAGATATGATTCAGCTTGTTTTGCTCAATTTGAGAGGGAATTCCCAAAATGTCATCACTCATGTAACTTTGTAAACAAAGATAAATCATCAAATTAAATTACTCAGGGCACATCACAATACATAGAGACTGTATGTCTTCGAGCTTCCCGAAAAGGGCCTTATTGGGATGATGTGCGAAAAAATGGTATTGTACACTATTTTCGCCCATTATCCGGCTAAAAGGGCTTTATTGTTACAATGTGCGCGCGTAGCGCGGACATTTTTTGTATTTTACATTATTTTGGCCCTGAATTTTGCTAGAAAAGGGGCTCCTTGCCCTTTTTCTTTTCCTTTGCCCTCTTGATTTTATCTTTCATTTTTTGTCAGAAGGGCACTTTTTCTTTCATTTTTTTTTCAGGGGGCCGCCCCGCTGGCTACGCTACTGTACTCTCAGCAAGTTTGCACAATCCATGAGATATGGTATATATTTAGTTTGCGTATTCTAGTAATCTTTTCCACAGCTGGACTCCTCCTCTCATCTTCATCAATTACCATTATGTGGATCACTATTCTACAACACAACAACAACAGAAAGTATACTAAAATACCTAACTTACAAAATAATACAACTTAATTTATGCAACTATATTACAAGACGCGTTTTAAATATACTATAATAACAAAGACAAAATGTATGTACAAGAATTAGTTTACCCTTAGAAGAGATGAATATACCCATGAAAAGTACATTAAAGAAACCAATTATACAGGGTGTACCTGAAAGACCTGTATCGTCGGAAACTGAACTGAACATAAACCAATCATAACTAAATAACTGATGTGGTTGAGGAACATATCTGCTATCACATACTTTTTGAATTTTGACAATTGACCGCTCCTTTTTTGATATAAAAGAATTTTACGAAACTAGCTCATTTTCAGCCCGTTCCAAGGAGTCAAATATCTGACAATAGACGTCTCATGCGATGATGATGCGCAGTGATTGGCACTCCCGAATACCGAACATCGATTGATGAATCCGTGGAAAGGTTTGAAAATGAGAGACTTGCGTAAAATGCCTATATTTCATAAACGGTGTGGTCAATTGTCAAAATTCAAAAAGTATGTGATAGCTTATTTGTTTATCATCCACACCAGTTATTTAGTTATGTTTAAATGTGGCGATAAAATACCCAAACAACTAAGTTTCAGATTTTCAGACCACTCAGTCGGGAGGTAAGAAATTCTGGAGACAAACACGATATGGAGAGCACACAAAAACAGTGATTTAAAAGCGTGACTGATGGCGAAAAGCACAAAATGCAACCAGAAAAAGCATGAATGAATGACATCGAAATCGAATCCTCAGCAGAAAAACAGACACAATATAAAATAGTTATACGCAATGCACATGAATAAGTTTTGACAAGACCAAGAACATGTTCTCTGTCGTCTGGCAAGTCAAAGAGGTATGTCTTTAGCAGCGATTTGAATTTTGCAAGTGAGTCTGTAGCGCGAATGTTTGATGTCAGCTTATTCCACAACTTGGGTGCTGCGGATGTGAATGCGCGGTCTCAATATGTTGCCGTCTTGATAGTTCTGACGGATGGAGGCTTAAGCAGATCGAGCACACTGGCAATAACACACCCCAACCATACTTGCCTTACATGACTTATAACACTTTGCACATTGACATATCTAGCGACGTATTTGATCGCATTTATTCGCATTAATTTAGTACGAAGAAGTTTTCTTTGCCTCGGGTACACACACAAATGCATCATCTGATAAATGGTCATGAAAGCAAATACCCCTGTAAATCTCATTAGCACGTAATCGCGGGTAATTATAGCACGTAGAAACCTTTGAGAGAGGAAGCCACTTGATTGGTATTTGTTTTTGCATGTCTTGACAAACGTCTGTCCCATGATTCTTGAGTAAGGTGGTAAAGGGAGGAAAATGTATTACGTATATGGCTTGGTAAGTGTTTAGAATAATGTTACGTTTTGCAGAGATTTGTTTAAATAGTTCACATGCACACAAATGTAATTTTGTAGTAGTTTTGCTATCAGCAGCTTCTAAGCAATACTGAGTTACCATGTTTATTTACTCTTATGTCAAAGGGGTATTTCGTGGTTTTAGCATCCTCTTTTCAGGGTATGGTTAATTAACATCCAAGAAAAAAGCTTATTTCCAAAATTTCAGTTGATTCAAACATTGAATTTGCGTGCTTCTGTAATACAATGCCCATATGCTACTGTGATGTAATTTCGGGCTGTTGACAGCCCTAAAATACATATTGGACGATATTTTTGTCAAACAACCGAATCCGCAAGAAAGCTTATGCACACAATCAGTTTTTTGAAGGTATAACAATGTTTTGAGTAAGTTGGGGAAATGGGGCTGTGGATCACGAATTGTCCATTCAAGGGTTCACTAAATATTGTTGGTCGAGGAAGCCAAATAGATCGATTTTCATTGTCTAAATCAATATGTCATTGAAAAATAACACCTTGATGTTTCGCAAAAGTTCAGCTTTCGAATCATATACAATTTGCTTGATTTATTTTGTTAATAAGTTATGTACGCTATACAAAAGTGATATGGTTTCAGCCGACTTTACAACATAACTCAATAATAACTTAATAACTGTGATGTTGGAATTCTTTTACACGCTCGCTATGAAATGATCAAGGCAATTTTTGCTAAAGCTCACTACCATTCCCAAGATGCTGTGAAAGACCAAATCGCAACAGTTGAAAAAATAGTTACTGACCTTAAAGGAGGAAAATAAAGACTGTAAGAGTAGTAACGACTGTTAAAAGGTCAATGCTACTAAGCAAAAGTACATAAACAGGATGAACCTGATGATATTTTGTATATAAATATTCATAGATAATAAGTCAGCTGTTCCTTTGTGATTCACCATAATCTTATTATACAGCAACATAATAACATCTGTGTGAAGCTGTGGAATATATGAATGTCACAAAATTCTCTTGGGTGTCTTAGGTGATCGGACGGATTTGGTACTAAACGAAGTGTTATTGACCTTGGGAACAAGTAAGTACGATACGCGTCATCAGACATTCCTGATATTGATACACAAGGTGTTACTAATAATAATCTGTCCCTGTTTAAAAAACGTTCTCTAGATGTGGATCTTCAGCGCTTTTCAAGCTCTGTGGGTTTCAATTCCAAATTAAATTATTACTCTGTTTTCAAACAAGAGATTATTTGTGAAAAATACTTGTACGTTATTAAAACTTTTATTTTGAGAATTCTTCTATCAAAATTACAAAATTAAGACTTGGCATGTTGAATTTAGAAAATGAGGTGGGCTTTTCAAGCTCTATGGGTTTCAATTCCAAATTAAATTATTACTCTGTTTTCAAACAAGAGATTATTTGTGAAAATGTACGTTATTGAAACTTTTCTTCTATCAAAATTAAGACTTGGCATGTTGAATTTAGACAATGAGATGGGTAGGTACGAAGGTGTAGCTCGAGAAGAAATGTTTTGCAATGTTTGCAACTCGGGTTTAGTTGAGAGTTTCATTTTGTACTTGTATGTAATATTTTTGTTAATGAGCAACAACGTTTCATTCCCCAATATTTGTATTAAATCCCTACTATTTTTAAATTTTGTATACTAATGCAAGCTACAAATAAGCATTTTTAAATAATTTGGGAAAAATTTTGTTACATGCATGTAAGAAAAGATATAAATGTTTAAGCGAATTATAATCATATTATTTCATGTTATTATCAATGTATTTTGGGGCCGGTGGCCGTAATATATACTGTGAATAAAATTCTCTTTTTGAGGAACGAAATTGAAATTGATATTGCAGTATTAATGAACGTTAAAAGATAATATAGGGTGCGGCTTTAGCAACCAAAAAGGATGGAAGTTTTGTTGACAATATTGTTCTTATAGCACACTCCAATCAACCTATTCGACCTTATTGCTCGCCTAAAATGTTGTCTAGAAATTAGAAGAAAAGACTGAAATTAGAAGAAAAGACTGTTTGGTTCTTTCTGTGCCTGTTGGTGCCGACCTCTTTTGCAGTTTGTTCAATTCGCCGTAGAAGTGGCGACGTAACAGGATTAATTACCATAGTGAAAAAACTATAAACAGGCTGCACTTATCACCTGTCATGCTTGTACAGTGCACATGTGTGCAATCATAGATTGAATACCGCTCTTTTCAAAGAAACGTACATGGATTCTCTATTGTGTTCCCTTCTATTGAATTACGATCCAGGTCGCTATGCCTATTCTTTGATACTTCGTACGTCTAGAGCAGGGCAACACATTAAAGAATAGTTTTGACCATCGCTATGGTAGTTAATGCTGTTACATCACTACTTTCAGGGCAAAAACCAAAAAAATCAAAAAACGTTGTTCCATCACTGATGGGCTCTTCAGTAATCACTGGTATTTTAATTAACAGTTACGAGTTTAGTTTATGCAACTAAATACAAAGAGATTCTTTTAAGTTAATCTGCAAAGTTATTCGTGACTCGTCTTTATGAAATAATGTACCCATTGCATACACAGCAACAAGAAAACAATATCATGATTATGGAGTACTCAATTGCCAAGCTTTTGCATTTTGTTATCCCTTATTTTATTTCTCACACAAACATTGCCTCACATCTTTCCTGTTCTCAAAATAGGTCAATCCCATAGACTTATCTCATTTCTCGCACAACTCGGATCGAAATGTGTTTATGTTTTATAAAATAAAGAAAACAAATGGATAAAATTTCATTAATGAAGTGTACAAAGAAACGTGATCAATATTTGGAAAACAGTCGTTGTCACGAAATCTGCAAATTCAATACTAAGCTCGTTTGTGATGCCAAACGTTCATATTAATATGAAATAGAAATGATCTTCAGCCCGATTTTTATAATATTATTTTACAAAAGTAATCCCATATTTCAACCTTCTTCCGGAAACGAAACTAGTTTAGGTAATCATACACATCAATTCTTTCATCGATCTTTGGTTTTCACAACAGTACCGCAAAGTATTGATTTTCATTGTCTATTAATCTTAAACGTTCCCTTTCTCTTTTTTTCACATTTATAATTGTTACGCAGGTGTCTCATCCCAAGCATGAATAAGCTAGAACCGAAGATTAGTTCAATAGCTAAATTTAGCTAAATTAGCCGGCAAGCAAAAAAGCTTATGTGAGAGCAAGACACGCGAATACGAAAATCGTCCTTAACGGGTGCGACATTTTTGCAAAAATTTGAGGGGTGTTACTATGTGTTTATGCCTAGATATACAGGGTGAGTCAAAAAAAAAGGGCAATAGAGAAAATAATCCATTTTATTTAAGAACCGATTTGAACCTTACAGGTTTTAAAACATTTTATGAATGATATATCCATTAGTGACCTTGTGTGAAAAAACCAAGGAATTAGCATTTACCGTTTTGTCTTTATGACACATTTTGTAGCGATACCCAATTTTAATGTTTGTCCAAGAAACATCTAACATTTGAAAGTCAGCCCACTCTGTGTAAGGTAGATTTGGAACAACTGCTATTTTCTTAACCTCATTGGCATTGAAATAAAATGGAGCACCTAAATTGTTATTGTCCTCGGTCTTGTTTAAGGAAAAGAAACATTATTTGTTGTTATTTTCATTTTACCTTTACTTTAAAGATGTTTATTCTCTTTCGAGTGAGGTATGAAGGACTTAAAGTTATGTTAAAAAGTTTGTTTGAACAGAAAAAAGAAATGAAAATAACGCAAAAATCAACCTTATTTAAGTTAAAGTCAGTTTCAGAGCTGGTGCCTTTATCGTGCATTGTGTGCTCTCATTCAAAATACATGGTACCTCGTGGACAAATAATGAAATTGGGTATCGTAGCAAAAGGACTCATAAAAATTAAACGGTAGATGTGATTGACTTCAGTTTTTCACAGAAGGTGCCTATTGAGTGTGGCATTTATAGAAACTTTCAATAATTGGAAAGTTCAAAGTTATTCTTACGTAATTATCGATTCTTTGCTCTATTGCACTTTTTTTGACTCACCCTGTATTTACTTATGGTGCATGTGAAGGAGGAAAGTCTACAGAGTAATATTTTAAATTCTTAAAATAGGCTTGTATATTTAATGTAGCATTTAGATTCCTGCTCTTTTTTTTCTTCTTCTTCTTTTTTTGAGACGTGATTTCAGGGAAATCTTGTGAGCCGATTTCCTTATAATTTTGCGTGCGCGTGTCAAAAACCCGAAAAAAAATATTATGCCAGTTATTTGTAAATTCAGAGGGCTACGTAGGCCTTATTAAACCTCATCAATGCAAACAATTCCACGTGTTTTTATACGCTCGGAAACGTCCACTTGCTATTTCCACTTGCTATTTCGTCAATCTAAATTCACAAATTCTCCCACTTCTTTAACGAAAACCATGTACACCAAATTTGTGGGTATATGTCAAAATACTTGCGTTTAGGGAATGGATTGTTGAATTTTGCATCCCTTTTTACAGATTTTATGTTATAAAACGGTTGCTTATAAACTTGTCGATATGAAATTGGTCACGGTCACGTCACAGGTGGTATACTAGCTACATCGTCTTATTTATTTCGTACTTATGATTATTAAGTCCAATCTGAGAAACTTAATCATATTCCTTGAAAGTTGTCTTCAAACGTATATTCAATTCCAACGCCATTTACAAAATTCCACGTCGACAAGCTTCTTTGAGCTTCGACAGTGTTACCAATATCGGGTCAAACTTCTCTGGAAACTAAACGTCAATGTACCACCCAATTTTTATATCATTATTAGCGTGATTACTTTTGCTATGATATTAGAATTAACCGAGCTAACAGGCGAACTATATGTCAACATTCACTTTTAAAAAGAGGATTTTTGTACTTAGAATTGGTAAATCTATGAATGAAAATATATTGATACACTTCAAAATTATGCAAGAATTTCCAAGAAAATACTGAATGACGTCACTTGTCCCCACCATCAAATCATATCCCGTAAGACACGATCCATCATAGACATAACGAACTTACAGACGGAATTATTACTTTAGCTGAGTTTTACCACTGAAAGCAGATATCATTACATACCAACAACAGGGGGAAATGAACATAGTTAGAGCAGGCAGTTGATGTTGAAGGAAACTGAATGTTTACCAAGAGGGCGAATAACTGGTATGCCAAAATTGGTGCTTAGCTGTGGCCTATTTTTCACAGATTTCTAGATCCATCAGGTATTAGAACTCGCGCTGATTTGAGTTCAAGACAGTGGGTTTTGCCAGAGCCTTTTCCATGAGATAAATGTGAGCCTGGAGAATATGCTGCATAAAAAATGCATGTATCTTTGTATACCCTCTGGATAAAGATATGATAAAGGAACGCAATATCTGAAATCATCAAGATAACAGCTTCGGAATGTCACCGATCGTAGAGATATATTATTAAACATTAGTCAATGGATATATAAGTAGGCCTATATCCTGTTATTTACTAAATAGCAAAGTTAGCGATTACATGCAATAATATTTTAATCTATCTACAAATTATGGCATATTCTTTGAATTTACTCCTATAGTTAACAGCATCCACATTCTATATACTTTTACAATAATAAAGACTGCTAATATTG
This sequence comes from Amphiura filiformis, assembly GCF_039555335.1. NCBI lineage: Eukaryota > Metazoa > Echinodermata > Ophiuroidea > Amphilepidida > Amphiuridae > Amphiura > Amphiura filiformis. The sequence goes on from NC_092635.1 coordinate 38,592,476, forward strand.
AATGATTCATAATACACACCCACTATAGTTCTATTTAATTTAAATTCTTGCCACATCGGAAGACAATCAGATCCTTTCTTGTCATCAAATAAACAGATGTAAGAATGTCAATAACGATTATGCTAAGCTACCTTGAAGAATCTTTATACATTAAAGACTTATGATGATATAGATGAAGAGAACTCTTTTGTAATTGACAGGGAGACAATTTTGATGTACTATACGGCAGGTAATTTGATGTTAAAAATGTCTACTTTTTATAACCATGTTTTACCCATTACACTGTAAGATCTAATAACATTATTATTTACACTGGTGCTATGTTGACAATAGGCATTTTCAACTTTTCAATTTTCCAAACTCGTTAAATAGTGAGCACCACAAATGTAACTCGTATTGATATTAGCCAATACCAGTGGACTTCGGTTGTATATATAAATGCGCATATATAAATGCGCACGTGACATCTGCAAGTCGCCATACCGTATTAAACGATATAAGGTACCCGGATGTACATAAACTCCCGGTGCAAAAGTATAGGGGAAAATGACAGGTCGCAAGGAAAATTGCTTTTGCAAAATAGTGGCATTGATTGCAAAGGGTAAAATAACTTGACCCGAAAGATAAACTCTTTATTAACGTTTTCCATCACGGAAAAAAAAATTAACTACGGAAAAGCTAGATATAGCTGATTTACAAACTAACTTATATTTCATAATTTCCGTGCTAAATGGGCGTGCCAATTGGCCATATCTATGACGTAGTGCTGGTTTCATACTACCATGCTGCTTGCCGCCGAGCGGCGTGACACACGCGCATTGTAGACAAACAGACACAATCAAGACTTGTGAATGGCTGATAAGTCATGCCTCTTGTCACAACGGCATGAAAGTATGAAAGGGGACATGATAGAACTGTGCAGGCGGCGGATGACATGACCGAGCCGGCAACTTGTGAAACCGCCCGGCCGTATGGCATTTTCCAATATAGTCGGTTAATTTTGTGGGGTTCATTATCGAACCCCAACGGTTTTAGCTTGTATTTATATTATTTATCAACATAGGCCTATTTGTTTGTGATATTTCAAGCGTTTTAAAATTTCAAAATAATCCCATTCAATTACACGGTTGACGATGAAAATTTACTGAATTTAGAGAATGCAATGCGGCCACCACCTGGAACTGTGGTCGCAATTTCAGTGATTGACAGTGAGGTAACACGAACATGGCACTGGCCATCTGGTCACGTGCGCATTTATATATGCGCATTTATATATACAACCGAAGTCCACTGAATACTAACCAAGCACATACAAGAATTCGCCAAGCACTTATGAAAACCAAAACACTTCAAAGTTAGTTAAAATCTATGTACTACTCTGGATAGCATGATTACCTGGGAACCAAGGGAGAACAGTGCCAGTGCATTGATTGGTCACCCCAGGTCAAATAATAAATAAATAAATAAATAAATAAATAAATAAATAAATAAATAAATAAATAAATAAATAAATAAATAAATAAATAAATAAATAAATAAATAAATAAATAAATAAATAAATAAATAAATAAATAAATAAATAAATAAATGAATGAATGAATGAATTAATTAATTAATTAATTAATTAATTAATTACACTGGTATGTTGGTCGTATCGACTCTGCCAAAAGGCACAGTAACAGTTATGCTGACCTTCCAGACGCTCGATTGTAGTTGCGATTTCAGATAGATCAAATATCAATACAGCCATTCGCATTATGGGATGGTATATGAACCACCCAATATCAACAATTTCATATATTATTATGTTGCAATATTCCATGAAGCTTTTTGATAATACTTTGATAACATTTTCTGAAACGTCTGCACCCAAATAATGAATATCAACGAACCTATTGCCGCGTATTATGATTAATTATAATATGTATATTATATAAATTATAATATCAATCATAATGTTGTTCCAGGATTATGATGATATAAAAACCACAAGCTTTTTGGAGTAAATTGGGGGAATAAGGTTATGTATCACTAAGTGCCCCCTAGTACTATGCAGGGATTGTACAGTACAGACCAAGGTTTTTCATCCGTCATAAAAAGAAACGGCCAAACGTTTACGGCCAAACGACTTAAGCTAATCGTAGATCCATCCTTAGTGATTTAACCCCATCACCTTACCCGAGGGCAGGACCGACCGTCAAAAATGACAATGCAGGGGGATTGGAGAGGCCTGCCATTGATTTCTACAGTAAAATCGATTACTTTCATTTCGCTCTTGTAAATTTATTCCAAGCGATATCGATATTTTTTCTTGGATAGTCATTTTCTTTCATATTTAATCAAAATTTAATGGATTAAATCAATTTTGAGATAACGGTATATGACATTTTAATATGAAAGAGGTTACAACAGCCCCTCTCTTCGTAGCTTGTGTGACATGGCTAAGTAAGATGAGGGTTAAGATCTTTATCAATGTTTATAGTTCCTACTGTAACGCAGTTTACATTCTTGTCAGTTTTATTTTACACCATACAATAAATGTCTACAAAAGCTTGAAAGTAATTCAAGTTTATATCGTAGAGACGGGAAGATAAGGTTTCCAAGTAACAATTCTAGCACCATGTTTAAACAATTATCTTATTTCTATACCTATAAAAATACATGTATTATCACTTATGGGACGATTTCGACTCGCGTCCAATAAGCCATATTTTCATCCAAACTATAGTCTCGTAGGGGGTATTATTGAAAATCCCTCCACACAACTCAAAAGAGAGTTGTAGATGGCTAGCACGCAGAAACGCCATCCGTCCCTATTGAGTTGGTCCTCCACATTTTCATGGATGAATCTTTATTGATGATATGACTTCCTTGATAATGTTTGCAATTGACAACTTAAACTGGACCAGTCCGTACACCAAATTGACTGAAAGTATTGTACCCTATTCTCTGAATCATTTTCATAGAAATTATGTTCATCTTAGACGAAAGTGACAATACTATAACATTATTGCAAACTCGTGAGACATTATATGCTGTGGAGCAGCAAGAAAACTTGGTTAAGAAAACTTTGCACACATATTAGTTACGTCATTTGTTTCTGCTAAGATATGTCAAGTGATTTTAGTAACTACACTAGGTACTCTGAATAAAACATACAATTGGGCTAAATTTGAAATTCGATAGAGGAGCTACTCATGATGTTTCTTGAACGCGAGATTTAAGCAAGTATATCATGATATATTGCTCCGTAATACGAGTAGAATCTAACAGGAATGTAATTCGTTGTATTGAAATTGCAGTACAATTCATTATTTCTATGACGTTGCATTGATATTGCAGTAAAATTTATTATTTCTATGACGTTGCATTGCAATTGCAGTAAAATTCAATATTTCTATGACGTTGCATTGTAATTGCAGTAAAATTCATTATTTCTATGACGTTGCATTGAAATTGCATTAATATTCATTATTTCTATGACATTGCATTGAAATTGCAGTAAAATTCATTATTTGTATGACCCTTTTGCAGTCACGGATTCAACCAATATTAGTATATACGTTGCATCAAATGTGCTTCATTTCATGTACATTTTGTTCATTTCAAATCATAAACAAATGAGTTTTAAATGGGAAAACTAACTGAGTCGCCTTTAAAGTATCCATAAAGAAATTCCAAACCGCTTGTAATTTCTGTCAGTTTACATTAAGCCCTGCGCACCGCATAGCGGCCTCTCAGGACCGATGGTATGATTCGTGTGACAGTCTATGACAACTCAGTTGAAACAGTATCAACTAAACCTCTATTAGGAATTGCCGTCATTTAAAGGACATTACGATCGTCAGATTTTGTAGTGATATGTTTCACCACTATAAATTCTCATGTTGAGCTGTAGGCAAATTGAAGAACGAAATGTGAATAGTAATCAAAATAATATTTCATGCTCCCACGACAGTTCAATCTGTTTTTCCTTGTGGTTAAAGAATCCTTAATTACATTTGGAGCTATCAGTGTGGTCATTGAACTTTATTCTTTAGAACTTAAACGTATAGTAATGGTTTACAACATACAGGAATCACTGTGTGTTTATATTAATAGTTTAGACTAGAGTGGCAAGTTTTCCGTTATTTAAAACACCGAATTTCGCGATTTTCCGTGGGTGGTTTTTAAATACTAAATTCCGTGATTTTCCGTGATGTAATTTCAATGACGTGTTGACATTCCGATTAAAAATCACATTTCATAAACTAAAATTAAATATAAGCGTATGTCTACTCCATTTCTAGTTGTTTTAAGGTTGATATCTTTGAAGACAGACTTCGTTTTCATTTTTTTACCTCACATTCTTATATATATTTTTCTTCATTTTTCTCAAGGAAAAACACATTTTCCGCAAATTTCCGTGTTTTCGGTTTTTTTCTTAAATTCCGTGATTTTTTCAGTTTTTCCGTGACACGGAAAACTTGCCACTTTAGTTTAGACCAACACCAGGTTGGAATGACACTGTCAGCCGGTGAAGGCAGATCAGATCAAATCGATCGAAATTGACGAAGCCAAGATGTTATTTATATTTACACGCGTTAGAATTTCATCATCCACATAATTTTCATCTTTACTACGTTATTGAAAATTTAATACAATTTTTTTACCTGTTCAAATTTCAAAACAAAACAAAACACAATCACAAGCAAACGCAAACAAACAAACAAAGAATAGATACACTGTTGTAATAACAAGAGAATAGGTATAAAAGGTGGGTGACACGATTGACAGGCTCGACCCCCCCCACGCCATCAAAATCAAGATTCAAGATGTTGGTATCCGAACAAAGCTCATAATTTCCTTATAACCCCGTAAATGTGACACTTGAGATATGTTTTGTGTTACATCGCAAGCACGTTTTTGCAATTAAATTTAGGATTAGAACACACACCTTTTGTTTCCTGTTGTTTTGAAAACTCTTTAAATTGCGCATAACTTTGGAACTGCTTGTTTAATTTTAATGGGGTGTTCTGCAAAATGCAGCTTTGTAAATGCTTTTTACTATCTTATAAGAAACTGAAAATTTATTATTTCCGAGTTCCGATTGATTTTGCTTGTTCGCATCACATATAACGCTTTCACGAAACTTGTTGGTATTTTTAAGACACACTCTATTTGGCCAATAGTCTTTCTCGTCTCAAGTTGAGAGTATTATAATGCCGTGTGGGATTCCGCAATGGCAGATTCGAATCGCTCGCGCTAACCTAATCCCGCGGATCGTATACACTTGCGTAGAAGGGCGACCTGTTAGTAGTTTGGAGACACAACATGGCGTTAGTCTTAACTTGAGACAAGTCATGCTATAGAAAGATAATCCATTTCCAATTATCATCTCAACAAGAGTTTTGTTTTATTTGTTGTTGGATTTTCATTACTTTAATTGGACACCGATTTCATGAAATTATTTATCACTAAGTGATGGAAATTAGTTGGAAATGATGATGCAAATAGAATTGGCATCTTGTAATTGTGTTAAATGTGTCTTCTGTATCTATGATATGAATGAACATGATGAAGGAAGACTGTTCTTTGGTCCTTGTTCGTAATTCATAGTACGTAACTTACCGTATACCGGTAACCGCAAGCTCAACTAAGTCGGCTGTTTTCTGGTTCTATTAATCGTCTAGACCCTTTTATCTTTAATTCTATAGGTTTTGTAACTAAAATGCATCTTCTAAGTATAGAAATGCCTAAGAGGAGATTGTCATTGGAAATCTATATTTCTTCGTACGAAGACGCTGGCACTTTGTTTGATGAAATGAACGACTGCGATAAGCAGAATGACGGTTCAAATAAAATGTATAGAAAGAACAAAAGCAGAGATATTATAAATAATAATACCTTTGAAGAACTAGATTGTTTCTTTCTATTCAGATAAGATTTTGCATAATTTTGCATGTTTTTGTTGAGAACATTTGCTTTTCAGAATTCGTTATTGATAACAACCATCGGCGCAAATATTAAATGAGAATAAACTCCTTGGAAGACACCTACCTTAATTGCTTCTTAAGGAGATTATTTACTTATGAGAACAAAGTCTTTTAAATGTGTAACACATTGCAGAAACACGTAACAAAAACACTGTCATCAATAATTATTATATTATTATGGTACTGCTTACTATCGAATCGCCTTATGAGATGTGGTTCTGCAATCTGGTCAATCAACTTTACTAACATGCTTGATGCATGCGCACTAGTGGTTAGACATCGCTGTACATGTAATAACAGCAGTAATAATAACAATAATGAAAATAATAATAAATAACAATAATTTACGATTTCACTTAAAATCGACAGTTTTGTGTCTTATGATTCTTTGAAGCTTTCAATGATGTCAAATTATGCAAATATATTAATTGTAAATTTACGTCAGTTTATGGAATCTTTACACTATTCATGCTATTAGTATAAAACAGAACGCTTTAAAAATAATTGTAACAAATGCCGGAGAAGTTCAAAATGTTCAATTGCACCTGTAAGCGTCCATTTCAATTTTTTAAGTTAGTCAAATAAACGAGGAATATTTTTGACCAGGTCTTATGGCTTGGGGCAAAATATGACAGAAAATGGCTTCTGCGTGCTGTTATTATCCCATATTGGCATAGATATCTAGATATTACTATTTGTTCACCTATTCAGCTGTATCTTCATCACCTTGAACTGTTCAAAGGTGTTTTTCACTATTACGTAGATCAATAATACCTTTTACCAAACATATCCAAAGAAACGATGAAAAACGATGAAAAAAAATCACAAAGTACATCACAAATATTTGTTTGAACAATATGAGAAATATAAAACTGTTGTTTGTTCTGGAGTGTTGGGTGATACTATCACATTTTTATATAGCTAGTGATTGGATCGAATCAATCTACAAATCAATTGTAATTGTTTCAATAAGAACGTTCAAATCCATTGTTTGCAATGAAAATGGCGCTTACACTATTCAATATAGTTGACCCGTCGTCATTTTATTAGCCAATATTTTCAGTTCGTTCTTTTTTGTTATCACTGGTGTCTATTTTATAGTATTTTTTCAGACAAACATATATTATAACCGCGGAATAATGAAATATATGTTGTTGTGATCTTTGCTTGAAGATTTTGATTTATTCATTGTGCAGTAAACATCGCCTGTCCCATTTATAACCAACATTAATGTAATCCCCGCTGATAGTTTTGTCAAATGTATCTGATTCTACTCTCAATCATATTCCAATACATTATATTTAGTCTTACGGATTGTTAACCTTTTTCACATGCATTAATTTCAGAAAACACTATTACATTACATGTATTTTGTTGGTCAAGTATTTCAAAAACGTGGTGTGCGAATTACAGGCGTTTATACTAACCATCCTGTTACGCTACAAACGAAGCGCCGATATGCTACAAATGTTTAATATGTATGCATCGTTGTATTGTACTCGATCATTTTTCTGATAGATTCACGCATGCATACCTTCTTATTGGCGACATGAATAGGTTTACATGTCTCCTCACTGCTCATTTATTCTATTCGTCAACGACTCAGACGTGCTAAGTATATTACTTTATACCGTCGCCGTCTAATAAATATACCAATGTCTGTGCTTCCCAAATACCAAATTACAGAAATTGATCCTATTGGCCTACCCGGCCTAGACTGACAAAGAAAATGGAAAAGATATTCGATTGGTGCAAATATACACCTAAAAAGATCATTAAGGTCTATTAATATGATATTTTGTCTCGATAAAACAATCATTACTTCGGAGCATAGTCTTTACTACGAATGAGATGTTATAGAGTGTAACTTGAAGCTTCAAACCCCAATACGCGCGATAAACTTGATGCAAACACACTGCAAATAGCAGACTGTAAGCCCAATTGTCAGTGATTTTAATGGTAGCATCTGAAACATTGCACGTTATTCAAATTGTGTAACTTAAGTACAATTTGATTAATGTTCCTGTTATATCTGACGATAACATCAAGCTCACGACCGTCACTTGTTTGCTAAGTCAGATTGGGGATGACTTTACACTGCAATCATCTGGTAGGAATTCTGTTCGAAATCCAAAATGATCTGGTTTTTTACAATATGTCTCAGGTTCCATCGACTTCGAGAGCAAACGTGTTTGCAACTTGTTCTTTCTTTTTTTTCTCATCCGAAACACTACAAGGATAAAGCTGATGACTTAGGTATCTAGTTGAATATACATTAATTTCGAGGACAAACCCTTGTCAAGTTAAGAGCGATACCAATTCATCAATCTAGAAATGGCAAATTATGTTCGCATCATGTTTAAAAGAATTTACATACTTTCTCACATACATCAAAGGTCTATTTTTAATTTTATTTTACTTGTTCTTACCATCTTACACACCTTCCGGGTAACACATTCTATAACCAATGTGCTAAGTTGTTTTACTTTTTTGGATTACTTTGTGTTCGTGTTTGATCCAATATTACAACCCCGGGTTACAAGTGATAATATTTCTGCAACCAAGTTGAAAGGAAATTCTTCCTTAAACTGTTGTGAAAATGCTTCCCATTTGTGTGAAATTTTAGGAAAAACGTTATTAACAACGTTTGCTAACATAACAGTGGTTAAAACTGCTTAAAAGTGACTTACGCTCTTAAACTTGATTGGTTCCACACAATTTCCTAATACGATAAATTTAAATTGTTTACATTAAAAGAAATACAAGCGTAAACTAATTTAGCCACGAGGGAAATTATGCTCCACGTAGTATACTTGTTTGTTTAAAAAATTTGTTTAATTTTGAAGTTTTGTTATTTTTTTATGAATAGGAGTAAATTAAGTCAGAGATCACTAATTCCCTATGCACAATCCAATTATGTTTGTGTAGCCACAGATTTTTAATTAAATAGGATAATTATTCTCAAGAAACAGGGTTTTTCTATTTCAATTTATGAAAATCAAATTACTGCATGTGTATTGTGAAAGCGGAACACATTCAATTAAATAGGATTCACTTTAGGGATTCAATCAAATTTCACCGTTGTTCATCGCCGTTTACGACGCGTCCGCTGCGTGGTTTGTGATCAGCATAATGTAAAAATTCTGTAGAATTCAGGTCATTATCCCTGTATGTCGTAACGTCCAGTGGAGGGCAATACATTCAAAAAATAGTGTAAACCCATTGCTTTGATGATTAATCCTGTTACATCATGGCCGTTTATTACAACCACTTTTATACACCACTAGTTGTTAATGAAAACTGAGGGGGTAATCACTATAAGTCTCTTATATACGTTTGTGGATTGTCAGATGCCTACACAGTGAATGCCCACCGTTACTGATGAGTACGCTGAGGATATGGACAAGTATTGCCAATAGATCGATATTACACATAAGTGTTTTAAACGGTTGCTTGTTATAATTTGTTTCAACTTTTGAGTCCTGATGGGATCAGGCACTGTACATCACTTATGAAAACATATGAAGATTCGGTTAGCCAACGAAATGCTCGACTAATAAAATCAAAATCAGTGACAAAAAAACTCGTACACTTCTGGATATTTCAATGTGCGTTTTTACCTGTTACATATTAAATGCAGCAAAAGAAGTGAGAAGAGGGCGCAAGACTCATTTCTCGGATAAGTTGTGACGAGCATAGCGGAGAATTGCTTTGTGTAGGAAATATAGACACAGCCTCACACAGGTGTTTCTGAGCACATTGCTTCATAGCTAAAGATTTCTACTCAATAGCTTTTGAACGCTTAAGTGGAGGGCGACAGTAACATACACAGCCTTTATTCAAAATGTTCAAGTAGAAGTGGATGAAACAAAGTGGCTTTTAATGCTAAGTTAATTACAAGGTGTCCATAAGATTGTACAAAACAAATGACATTAGTTCCTAGAATATGGCAACATTGAAACGAAATCTTGTTTTATGGTAAATATACAAAAAAAAGTTCTTTATATCAGATTTCTTGATTCACCAGTGTAAATGCAAGCAGATTGAATTCATATTCACATTCGACATAGCGAACCTTATTTCATATTCATCATAGCGAGCCTTATATTCGATATTGCGAGTCTTTGAAATGCGGAAATTGGGTTTCTTACACTTTACACTGCGATAATATCAATTCAAACGACTTCATTGATAGCTATGGCTTACTAATTATTTTTGTTTTAAAGTAAAAAATTTAAAATATATCTATCAAACTACTATTTAATTTCTTATATTTACAGTTACTCAGCTTTGTAATACCGTTTAACTCATGCAGTTTACTGTTACAGCAGATAAGGTGAATATAGGAAAAGGCTCCAAATTCAAACAAAACTCATCCAATTTCTGTCTCTGTCTTGAAAAAAAAAGAAGATATGCTTGAACACATAACGACATGTCTCCAGTATCTACTGGAAATACCTAGGGCACCACCAACGTCCATATTGGGTAACGGATTAACCAGTCAACTACCACCCGCTGATGACAGAGAAGGGTTTTTCCGAAATATACGGATCAAAAAAGTGAGTGTTGAAGACTTGCTTTAAACTTGTACCTATGTCTCAACAAGTAAATAATCTCTGCCGCACAATCAATCAAATTCCATATCTGAAATATCTGGACAAGTCAGAGCTTCATTGACCAAAACACTTGCCATGCCATAATGACATAACTCATTCTGTCGAGATTGGACTACTGCAAATCACATTTCAAAGGTACTTCCAAAGCCAACTTACTTCAAAGCTGCATGCATAGTCGTAAATCCCCGGGTAATAGGGAGATACCCCCCCCCCCCTCATATTTGGATAAAGGGGATGGGGTCCACACAGTCACCCCCTAATGTTGACGCATGTAAATTAATCCCATAATTTATACGCCCATTTTAGCATAAAAAGTACACATTTGTGCGCTCTTCGTGCTAATTAGTTTCACTTTGGCGCCATATTTCACCATTTTAACTTCCATATGGCAAAACATTTGTACCACAATCTAGTATTCTGTCACCAAAAGGGGCTGAATTCAATATACTTCTCAAGGATATTTTGAAACCCCATCCCCCAATCATGCCAATATCAAAAATAAATAATACAAATATACGACGTGACAATGCGACTTCACTAGTGAATTAAATTAGAATAAATTTCGGATTTATATAGCGCCTTTTACCAGATCTTAGATGATAATTCAAAGTGCTGTAATTTAGTATTAATGGTATACGTTGTATTGTTGTTGAAGCAGCCTAAAAATCGATTTTCATTATCTGAATCAATATATTATTGTAAAATAACACTTTGGTGTTTGGCAAAAGTTCATTATACAAATCATATACTTTGAAAAACTAAACTTGCTTGATTTATAGTTGTTAATTTGTTATGTACGTTTTACAAAAGTGTTGATGTTTCAGCCCTCTTTACAACATAACTCAAGACCCACAAGACCTATAAAAGTATATCTGTGATATTTGAATTCTTTTACACGCTCGCTATGAATTGAGCAATGCAATTTTTGCTAAAGTTCACTACCATTCGCAAGATGCTGTGAACTACTTTTTTTCTGCTGCATCGACCAACAATACATACGAGGGTGGGCTGTACCCGTTAATCCGTCATAAAAAGAAATGCACGTCTTTGCGCCCAAACGACTTAAGCTAATCGTGGATCCATCCTTTGTTGTCATTTTAGTGTTAACATTTTTACCCAGCACCTGTAATACCTGGTGGAAGGTCCGAATATCACAAAAATGACTATAGAGGAGAGGGGTTGGTGAAACCCACTACAGTAAAATTCATGATAAAATTATTCCAAGAACTGACTTTTTACTTGTTAGTTAGTTTGAAACAGTCATTCGCTTTTATAATTCGGTGAAAATCGCATGTTCGTAGATTTTGTAGCTAAATATCATTTTACCTATACTTTTGTACATAGCCATAATTCACAATTCTGACGTCATAGCAATAGTATGGGGGGAATGTTTGTACTTATGTAAGTATCACTGGATAGTATCGAGTACCAAATATAACGGTAAATGACGTTTATTAAGACGGTTGCAACAACCCCCTCTCAAAATATGGCTCAATAGTTTTAGACTCAAAGCTATGATGTTCAAAACACCATATTACATAAGCAGTTGTTTTAAAATACACAATACCTCGTTTTTCCCTACATCTTCGCAACACTTTCTTAAGGGTACACTAGGTATTGTTGGTCGAAGCAGCCAAAAACTCGATTTTCAATATATTATTGAAAAATAACACTTTGATGTTTTGCAAAAGTTCATTAGACAAATCATATACTTTGAAAACTTGCTTAATTTATAGTTGTTAATTTGTTATGTACGTTTTACAAAAGTGTTGATGTTTCAGCCCTCTTTACAACATAACTCAAGAACCACAGGACCTACAAAAGTATATCTGTGATAATTGAATTTTTCTACACATTTGCTATAAAATGATCAATGCAATTTGTGTTAAAGCTCACTACCATTCGCAAGATGTTGTGAACTACCAAATGGCAACAGTTTAAAATAGTTGATAACCTTAATGTTCCTCGAATACCATCTCGGGGTGGTAACAGTGCCATCTCCACTTTTGCCCCTACAGTATGTATTGGTGTCAACAATGTTTATGCTACTTGCTTCTTTAGGTACTTCTCAAAATTCACTTGATTCCCGGGACTTGATTCCCTAGCGATAGCAGTTTTATTGTTTTACATGTACTAGTATTTGTGTTTTGTGAACTTTCATGTACCTTTTTGTGAAATTCTCCCGAAAGCTATACCACTCCGCTGTATTGCTGATATAAATTTGGTATAATACCAGTTTCAAAATTTAAGAAAAATCAGTTCTTATGTTACATTTTTGAATAACCTGTATGTGTTTTGTTGTTAATATTCGAAAATTCGTATTTTTTAGCCATTTAGATTTAATAGAAGTATAACATTAGGCCAACTAAATGTATGTAGCTGAACATTCTCATTCGTAAACAGAGTTCTTAAATGATGGTGATGATGATGTTGGTGATGGCGAATAAGAGGTGGAAAGCAAGGAAGATGAGAAAATGATGGTGTAATAAAAGATATGGATTTTGAAAATGGTTGCATGCATATCAAATTGAAAAATTGCACTTAAATCGTGGAAGCAACTGAAATTCAATCACTGAAAGACAATTCTAAATGGGTTATCAGGTCTCACTCAACGTATCAATGAACGTCTTTACGTGACCACAATAAAACATGAATATATGAATATGAACATAATGCGTTCTCAATAACAAGCAATATGGACTTGTTTATTGCCTTTTCATAATCATGATAATCATGAAGCATCATTTTTTAAACGATACTGGTAATAAAAAGCTAAACATAGGCTTCTGATGGTCATAGTTCGAAATTATATAATGTTATTGGACCAAGAGTGAAACATATGTTAACTTGAGCCATTTTAGCCATTCGGATTTAAAAGAAGTATATTTCAAATAAAAAAAATAAAAAAAAAATATCTCTATTTCGTTTATGCAAATCTTTCTTGTGATATCCGACGGCGCACCCAAATAAAAAATCAGTTATATTTGCTTTGG